>NC_056523.1:13273921-13298891 GCF_019175285.1 Sceloporus undulatus
GTCAACAACAAGACCCACATCCTCCACGATCTCGTGGAGGACTCAAACTGTGACCTGGCTTGCATTACCGAGACCTGGCTAGGGCCTGAGGGGGGATGTTGTGTGGGCCCAGGCCCTGCCTGCCGGGTTCTCGGTGAAGGACCAGCGCAGGTTAGGTGGGCGGGGGGGGAGTGGCCTTGATACATAGGAACACCGTGTCCCTCATCAGGAACCACATCCGACAGACGTCTTATATTGAGTGTATTTACCTGACCCTAAAGGCTAGGGACAGTCTAGGGATTCTGTTAGTGTATCGGCCACCCCGTGCGCTAGCGGACTCCCTTAACGAGCTGACACAGCTGGTTGCAGATCTGATGTTGGAGACGCCCAGGCTACTTGTCCTGGGCGACCTCAACATCCCTCTTGCGGCCAGCTACGTTCCATCTGGTGCGGCTCGGGAATTCATGGAGACCATGACGGCCATGGGCCTGTCCCAGCTGATACAGGGTCCCACACATTGTGCAGGTAATACGCTCGATTTGGTCTTCTGTTCGGATGCGGAGAATCCGTGGGCAGAAATAATCAATATTTCCCCCTTGTCATGGACGGATCATTTCCTGATAGAGGCAAAAATCAAGGTCTCTACCCAGATCCCCCCCGGGGGTGGTGGACCTATTCGGATGGTCCACCCTCGAAGGCTGATGGAACCTGAGAGGTTCCAAGAGGCCCTAGAGGGGTTCATGGTTGGAAGCGACGGCGACTCTGTTGATGCCCTCACCGGTATTTGGAATACCGGTCTCTCAAGGGCTATACACAGTATCGCTCCCAAGCGCCCTCTCAGGCCCGCTTCCAAATGTAAGCCCTGGTATACAGAAGATCTCCGGGCAAGGAAGCGGGAACTGCGACGGCTAGAGTACCGTTGGCGGAAACACCTTTGCTTAGACGACAAGGCTCTCCTAGACCTTCTGTTAAAGGACTACGGAGAGGCAATACGAGCAGCAAAGAATTCGTTCTATGGTGCTCGTATTGCGTCCGCGGAGTCGCGTCCGGCAGAGTTGTTCAGGGTGGTCAGGGAGTTAACTCAGCTCCCTCCCGCCCTGAACCAGATCCTTGAACCTTCTAAGGCCTGCTGTGACCTGTTTAACGACTTTTTTGCGGATAAAACCTCTCGTATAAGCGAAGGTCTTAATGCCGACATTCAAGCAGAATCGAGGGTAGAGGTGTCCAGAGCCTCCGTGGACTCAGTTATACTGGATCGATTTGAGTTGGTGAGTACCGATGATGTGGACAAGATCCTCGGAAGTGTTCGGAAGACAACCTGCTCTCTCGATCCCTGTCCCTCATGGCTAGCGGCCCAGGGGGGACCGGCGGCAACTTCGTTGCTACGCCGGATTATTAACACATCTTTGAGGGAGGGCCAATTTCCATCAGAACTTAAATTGGCCATTGTTAAACCTATATTAAAAAAGCCCTCCCTCGACCCCCTGGTACACAATAATTATCGGCCAGTGTCGCTGCTGCCATTTTTGGGAAAGGTGATCGAGAGGGCAGTTGCGATCCAACTTCAGGCGGTCTTGGATGAAACGGATTATCTGGACCCATTTCAAACTGGCTTTCGGGCGGGTTACGGGGTTGAGACGGCCATGGTCGCCTTGGTCGATGATCTCCGTCTGGGCATCGACAGGGGAAGCGTGTCCCTGTTGGTGCTCTTGGACATCTCAGCGGCTTTCGATACCATAGACCATGGTATCCTTCTGGGACGCCTGGCAGAGGTGGGAATCGGGGGCACTGCGCTCCAGTGGTTCCGGTCCTACCTCTCTGGGAGGTCCCAGATGGTGCAGCTGGGAGACGTGTGCTCCGACGAGCGGCCCCTCAAAACTGGGGTCCCTCAAGGAGCCATTCTGTCTCCCATGCTATTTAACATTTACATGAAACCGCTGGGAGAGATCATCCGGAGACATGGGGCGCGGGGTTATCAGTACGCTGATGACACCCAGATCATTTTCTCTATGTCTCCGACTGATGCAGTGACTGAAGATGGCGTCTCTCCTCTCGTGGCCTGTCTGGAGTCAGTAATGGGCTGGATGAGGGAGAACCGACTCAAGTTGAATCCAGAGAAAACGGAGGTACTCATGATAGGTTCCCCTGGTCCAGGAATGGTGGTGGTTCCACCTGTCCTGAACGGGGTCACGCTCCCTGTGAAGGACTCCGTGCGCAGTCTGGGGGTGCTTCTTGACTCGTCGCTTCACCTGACTGCTCAGGTGAATGCGACGGTCAAGACCACCTGCCATCAGCTTCGGCTGATTCGCCAGCTGCGCCCATACTTGGCCCAGAGGGACCTTGAAACTGTTGTACATGCTCTGGTAACCTCGAGATTGGATTTCTGCAATGTACTCTACATGGGGCAACCCTTATACCAAACCCGGAAGCTACAGATGGTGCAAAATATGGCAGCCAGGCTGGTCACTGGAGTTCTAGGGCCAGCCATATAACACCAGTGTTGAAAGATCTTCACTGGCTGCCTATTCGCTTCCGGGCCCAATATAAGGTGTTGGTTATCACCTATAAAGCCCTAAATTGCTTGGGCCCAGGATACCTGAAGGACCGCCTCTCCCCATATATTCCGTCCCGCACCCTCAGAACATCCGGGCAGCAACTACTAAAGGTGCCGGGGGCCAGACTCTCTTCCGTTACTAAACGGACCTTTTCCATCGCTGCCCCGGCCCTTTGGAACACGCTGCCCGCCGAGCTCCGCTCGACTACCTCCCTGGCCCAATTTAAGAAGGACTTGAAAACCTTCTTATTTCAGCAAGCATTTCCCCCATAAAAATTCCTAAGGGCCTCCCACCTCTTCCGTGGCCATGAGGATGGGCTAATGGGGTTTTAGCTGTTTTAACTGTTTGTTATTTCTATTGTATAATTGTGTGGTGTGATTTATTTTTTTAAATCTATTGTATGTTTATGCATAATGTATGTAAACCGCCCTGATCTGGGGAAGGCGCGGTATATAAATAAAACTTTTATTTATTTTATTATTTTATTATCATTGTCATTTTATAATTTTTCCTCCTGTATGTTTTTTTTTAAAACACCCTTGCCTGATGAAGAAGCCAGTGGAGCTTTGAAAGCTTGCACCATGCCTTTTGTGTATTTTGGTTGACCAACTTAAAGGCATCCCTGTTTTGTGGATGTTATTGTACTACTACTTGAAGGCTTTTTCAAAAATGCCTCTAAGGATGACTTTTCTTTCCCCACCTTTTGAATGGTTACCATTTAGAAACCAGACATTTGCTGTTTTCAAACACAGTGCAGGTGGCCGGTAAGGCAGGCTTCTCTGTTCTCCCCTTTTCTCTCTGTTCTGCTGTTCACAAACACTCAATAAGAGATTTGCTATTTATCTTATCTGTTGCAACCAGACACACACATCTACAGTAGAATTGCCTAGACCAGAATCCTATTCTGTCGTACATCAAGTTTTATTGCAGCATTTACTGCAGAAAGGTTATAGCAGCCTTCTCCGGCCCTCCTTCACAAGTCTCCCAATGCTGCTGCTGCTAAAAAACCTTCCTGCTAGACAGAGGAAGAAAAGGGAAAAAAGAGTTTAGATGGGCATTAAAAGAATTTGTCAGAAGTTTTTTGTGGGTTTTTCGAGCTATGTGGCCATGTTCTGTAAGAGTTTATTCCTGACATTTCACCAACATCTGTGGCTGGCATCTTCAGAGAATTTGTCAGAAGCTTACATAACTGAGATATGCTTGCATTTCTAAATGTTCAAGTGAAATTGTAAGTTACTGCAAAGCTAGAAATTTGAGGACTGAAAGAAAATGTCATTGGTGGTGGTGGTGGTGGTGGGGAGCAGAAATTGTATGGAAGGAAATACTCTCATTTTGCCCATCTTCCAAAACTACACCTCTGGGTTGATACATCTGCTTACAATGTGGGATTTTAAGACTGCCAAGGTCACTTAGGAGTGGTGCCACACCAGAACCTGTCCAAAAATATGGAAAGGCAGGGCAGATCTTATCCAAAACTACTTTTGAGTGTTCTAATGCACTGCTGTGGATAAACACCTTTTCTTTCCTGTCATGGCGTCATTCAAAGCCTCTCCTAGAGCAAAAATCCAATGTCTGAAAATGCCTGCAGTACTTCAGGAGAATCTACCGTTGGATTTGCCATTAAAGGGGAACATTAAACTCCCCCCTTCCTAAGGTTTCCTGTAAAAACTAATTCCATAACAAAACAAAACAAAACAAAATTGTGATTGAAGTCACCTCTAAATTAAATTTCCTGTAAGTGTGAGTCCATGGAGAGTTGTTCAAGAGGAATTTGCACCTATTCTCCCGCTTCAATAAAGGGTGCACCTACACTGTAGAAATAATGCAGCTTGACACCAGTTTAACTGCCATATCCTCCATTTTACAGAATCCTGGAATGTGTAGTTTGGTGAGGCACCAGCAGGCTTTGGCAGAGAAGGCAAAAGATAATAAACAATAAATAAAACTTTTATTTATACCCTGCTTTTCTGCTACAGGAGCAATCAAAGCGGCTTACATGGTTAAAAGGCACAGTTTGTACAATATTATATCTACCCCCCCCCTTAAAAAAACGATTAAACACATTAAAATTTAAAATCAATTGTTAAAATACTGATAATAAATACTGGGAAATAGTAGAATGATACTAAAGGTGGGGAGAAATCATTAGTTGACTGTTCTAAGATGTTGTAAAATTTCAAATCCTAATATACCATGATAGGATGGAGCTGCAGGATGTAAAGTGGTGTCAAACTGCATTATTTCTACAATGTTTGTTGTTGTTTAGTACCTTGAAATCATCTCTGATTTATGGACTGTAGAACACTTTAGAACACTTCTCAGAAACTGGAACGCCCAGCGGCAAAGGCGGTGTTCCAGAGTGCAATAAAATGGGGTTCTTAGCCCCATCCTGTTCCGTGCGCGCCTGCTCACATTCACATTTCAGAATGCACAGGGCCCATTTCAGGGCCAGTGCGATAAACTTCCTAGTGGGTTTTTATGGCTGAGCTGGGATTCAAACCCTGGTCTCCAGAGTCATAGGAAATTATCACAGCAGGACCAATTCAGCAATAATTGTGGTGGTGAAAGCTAACACATCAGTAGTGCTATAGCGCTCGATATTTTCGCATAGTCATGCAGTAGCATGATAATTACAACCTAAATGCCAAATAATGAGATTGCATTCCGCAGACATCCATGAATGAATCAGTAGCACGTTGGAATTGACTGTTTTGTGCATGCACTTTTTCAGTGCTACAGTGCATGTCTGCAGATCATGTTTCTGTCCCGCAAGGAATACAATGCAATACAATAAAATGTATTACTCATACTTCACCACATTCATTTAGTCCAATGTAAACAAAATCGTATCCCATATCTCAAGAGAAGTCAGAAAACCAATTCTGTCAATGAGAACGGATTACCTCCACTGAAACATAGTCTGGGTAAATGTGCCTGGTTGCTTCCCCATAGTGCGAATGAAGCACGATTAACTTTCACACTCTCACAATTGTGCTTCATTTGTGCTATTGAGAAGAAGCCATTCATGAGACTTCCTGGTGAATGGTTTGTTGCCGCCGTGTGCTGGTTCTTCAGGGGAGAAGTCTTGGATGAGTGCAATGTTGTCTGAAAGTCTTCAGCACGATTATGCTGGGATTCTGCCTTTTACTCCTGGTTTTTCCCCCGCTGAAAATCTCCATAGTGCAACACTGAAAGCACTGCATCATGGTGGCCCATGGTGTAGTGAATTCCACAGTGTAGATTCATCCAAACTCCGTGGTCATGTCTTACCTTGTACTCCTCGGCAGCCTCCTCCACAGGGACCACCAGGTGATCTCGGTGCTCCTTGGACCTGTCGCACACCACGCAGATGGGGGTCTCATCCTCCTTGCAGAAGAGCTTCAGGGGCTCCTGGTGCTTCTCACAATCTCCCTTGGGGTCTCTCTTCCTCTTCTTTACTTGGCAGCTGAGTTTCTGGGTGATTTCTACAAACCTAGCCAGCTGCCAATTGGGGATGACATTCCTTTGCTGGATGGCTACTCTGCATTGAGGGCAGGTGGCCCTGTCCTCCAATTGCCTCCAGAACTGGGTCAGGCAGTCGTGGCAGAAATTGTGCCCACATTCAATGGTCACAGGGCTTTGCAAATACTCCAGGCAGATGGTGCACAGAGCCTCCGTGCAGAGGTCCTGGAAGTGATCTTCAGCAGCAGCCATGCTCTTGCTGTCTTGCAAACAGGACAAAGCTTTGATTTCTGGGCGTTTCCCTTCTAGGAAATGAAGCACTCGCCACAAATTGTGATGGGCTGGAGGAACAGCCTGTAGATAAAGAACAACTATTTAAAGTAGAAATTAATAATAATAATAATAATAATAATAATAATAATAATAATGTAAGTGGACTAGGCCGCAGCCACTGTGGTAGTCATAATGTGTGGAGAGTTCTAGAAACCCCCCTTTGTGGGCTGTGAATATGAAAGGCAATAGAGTGGTGGCAGGCTCTGATAGGTGGACTGGAGTGTGTTATCAACTGCTAATTGGACATAATGAAACTGTATGAAGACCAAACTGCATATAATAAGCCTGTTCCCACTGGGCATCTGGGTCCCTGCCAAAGGCACCCTTGAGCACTCAAATTCTTTGTTTGGGGTTCTAATAAAGATCAGTATCTTGAATCAGAACCGCATGGTCATTTCCTACTTGTCCAGCTGAGGCTACACCTTACAGATGCAAAGGTGACACACTGTTCATCTGGGTCCCTGCCAAAGGCACCCTTGGATACTCAAGTTCTTTGTTAGAGGTTTTAATAAAGATCATATCTTGGATCATAACCGCATGGTCATTTCTTACTTGTCCAGCTGATACTGCACCTTACGGAGGCATAGGTGACAATAATAATAATAATAATAATAATAATAATAATAATAAAAAACATGGGGCAGTACCCAAACAGAGCATGTGTCTTAGGGCAGTACAGGCCGCCCCAAAATGGCAGGCTGGAGTTGCCCATTTTTTACTGCAGAAGGATGCTGCAGCCGCCAAACTGCGTGGCATTCCTCCACAGTAAAAAGAACCTGATTCTTCCAAGTTCTTTTTGTGGCGTGTTGCGTACATCACGAGTACACCATTGGCAAACTTGTGACGTACGTGACATGCAGGCATTGCACAGCGTTGGTGGCAACATGGCGGTGCCCATGTGGACAGGATGCTGCCATGATGCTGCTGCCCATACATACTAGGGTTCCGGAGCGTGTGGTTGCCGTGCGCTCTGGAACCCTAGTTTCAGCGCCAGTGTGCCTTGTGTTAGGGCGTGGAAAGACGCACTATGTCCACCACGACCACCTACAGAGTTGAACCACGTCGACAGGACGCCAGGGAGAAGGCATCTGAAGAGATGTCTGCAAAGGTATTCAGGCCAAGAAGGAAAATATTCCTTTACCACTGCAAACGGCCTTGAGCTCCCGGCTTGAGAAATAACGACAAAAGCACTTCAAGCCTTCACTCTACACAAGGGCTTTAATAAATAAGTTACTTTGCCAACCAAACAACCATAACAACTAAACAGATAGGCAGTTACATAACAACAACTGTCATAACTGACACCAGTAACAACCCACTCTGAGGCACCAACTGTCTCACTCTCAGTGACAGTTGAGAATTGACAGTTGCATCAACATTCCAATGATGCACTGTTTAAATGCTGACACATATAACTGCCACTAGAGCTGTAAATAACTTGCACAACAGCTCCGCCTAGTGGCCACATCCATGTCATTTCCTAACACCTCGGGCCTTATTTGTTCTTTTAAATCAATGCACGTTTTTAAGTGATATTATGTTTGTTAATCTCTTGTTCTCCGTCTCAATCCATGGGGAGAGGCAGGCAAGAAATAATAACAACACACTGAATACACTCTCGGAATTCAAAACAGCATTGAAGTTCAATCTGTTCCAGCAGGCTTGTCCATATGATTTTTAAACTGTGAATTTTCAATGATGAATTTAAAACGTGTATTGTTTTAATATGTGTACGTTTTATTTGTCTTTTTAAACTGATGTGTTTTAACCAATTTTTTGTGGGTTTTTTGGGCTATGTGGCCATGTTCTAGAAGAGTTAGTTCCTAGGAGTTAGTACTCTTCTAGAATATGGCCACATAGCCCAAAAAACCCACATAAAACTATGGATGCCAGTCATGAAAGCCTTCAACTTCACATTAACTGATGTTGTTTGTTTGTTAATTGTTGTTGTTCCTCGCCTCGATCCATGGGGGATAAGAAATAATGATAATAGACAGTTTGCAATAATTTATGTACATATACATATGAAATGGGGGGGAAAAGTCAGGTAAGCCTGCTTATTTAAATAAACAGTGGCACACTACAGACCATCCTTAAAGGACAGTCTGGCAGCGGTGCGGTTTGTGCCACCAGCAAGCCACAGTGGATATACCGCGAGGCTTGGTGGCGGCAAGAAAAAGAAACTGCAAAAAAGCATCTTCTTTTTGCATCACGCCAGTGACACCGCAGTGGGCCATTGACGCACTCACAACATCACCTGGGCGCCGCAACATGCAGACGGTAGTCATACGTTACGTCAAAATGGCAGCGCCTGTGTGAACAGGGCACCACTATTTTGTAGTTACTCAGTACATACTAGGGTTGCGGGTGGAGTACATACTTGGGTGCCTGTCTGTAGCGGGCCTATGTAACAAAACCATTTTGAACATTCCAGGGACCACATGAAAACTTCTTCCAAAGTGCATCCAAGGATGATTTATTCTTTCACTAGCCTTCACTTTGCTTACAATTTTCATTTTGGTGGTCATACATAGAGATCTATGCTCTTACAAAAGAATAATGGAACTAGCTGGTGAGACAGACCTACCTGCTTCCCGTTTTGCTCTGTTTTGCTGTTCATGCATGTTCTGGGACAACATAAATGTTCTTTGGATATTCGACAAACCCCCCCTGAGAACAACAGCAATAAATGCCACAACCTCTTGAACACATTTATCCCTTCTGGAGGAGTTCTAGGTCTTCCACAAAGGTTCTCTACAGACCAGGATGACTAAACACATAATGCGCATGGGTCAAGGGAACTTTTTCTCTTTCTGAAAAGGCCTTTCAGTGGATGTCTGGCCAAAATCACAAAAACAAGCTAAAGGGGTGCCACATAGTCTGCCTCTCTTTCTCAAGGCATATTAGTACTCCTGGCACACCAGTTTAATCAATGGGAATCAGACACATCTTGTATTTTGGAACCTAGATTGTCAGATCATCTATCTGAACTGTTAGAGCAGCTGCTCATAAATAAAAATGTGTGATGGATTATTTTTTATCATCAATTTGCGGTCTCAGTGTTGGTCTAGGACTCTGGGGCTCAAATCTCTGCTTAGCTCAGCCTGAGAGGAAAGCAATGGCAGATCTCTGAAGAAACTTTGCCAAGAAAACGGATGCAGGATCATTCCTATCATCCTGCCCACAGGACAGATTAGGAGGCTGTGCTGGTGAATCAAGGATCCAGCTTTATGGAAGGAAATTCTGCCTCCAACCCTGACAGACTAGAATCTGAGCAGAATGAAAGCCCTGAGCTCTTGGCTTGAACAGTCTAATGTTATTTTTGAAAAGTTGCCCAATCACTCTTGCAATCACTCTTGCAGTGTGCATGTGCTGATGTAATTTTCTATCAAACTAAACTTTTATCACTGGTCAGTATGAAGAGAGATCTTGTAGCACCTTTGAGACTAACTGAAATAAAGAAGTTGGCAGCCTGAGCTCTACTTCCTCAGATGTATTTCTCACTAATGTTTTTGGTTATCTGCCAGGCTAGGTATCAACTAGCTTAACATCTTCCTTCAATTAAAATAATCAATGGGCTCATTCCCACTGCCGTTTGCTCCGAAGCAGGATTCGGGGTATATGCTCCTAGTTCCCACTGGAAATAGATTCTGATCCTCATTGGATTAATTCCAGTGTGATTAAAGCAGAGCAAATGCAAAAAGCCCAGGTCATTTTGATAGCAGTTTTGTAGAGGTTTTTTTGGGGGAAATCGATTCTGACACGATCCCTGACAGTGGGAACGCCAGATCAGAATCGATTCTTTCAGAGGGGAGGGGCAAACGGCAGAGGGATGTGTGTGTGTCCCATCCCTCCCCAGAGATGTCACAGACACATTCCTTTGCTGCCTTTTTGGGTTGTTTTTTTTTAAATATAGAACTAATTGCAAAATCAATAGATTGGTAAAGTAATTATTTGCAAGTATTTGCTTTATCAAACTATTGACTTTGCGATTAGTTCTATTTAAAAAAAGTGTCCTCTCTTTTCTCTCTTCCCTGGCCTTGCCTTGCCCTGTTGTCATACTCCTCCTTCTGCCTCCTCCTCCTTGCACCAGGCCTCCCTTGCCTCTCGAAGATCTTCCCCATGCCTTGTCCTCTACCTTGATGGTCCTCCCTTTTACGATGCCTTGTCCTCCTTTGCCTTTAGGAGGGGAGGAATTGGCTGGAGCCCCCTCCTCTTCTTCTTCCTATCGTTGCTGCCATGGGCCCTCTGCTGGCCGCCATCGCCTCCCTCCTTCTCCCCACAACCTGCTTCAGGGAGGGAGGGAGGAGAGGAGCCAGGGAGAGACCCCCCCATCCCTGATTCCTCTGAGGTGGCCTCTCACCTGCTCCTCCGAGGGTCCCCCTGCTCTCTGCCATGGATGGATGCAGCGATCCAGGCACAGCATTGGCCTCCATGGGACCCCCGGGGGTCCCCCTCTCCTCTGCCTTGCCTGTGATTCTCCGTTGCCTTCTCTCTGAGCCTCACATTCTCTCATCTTCAGGTCACACTCTCTCAGAATCACTCTCAGCTTCAGGTCACATTCTCTCAGCCTACCCAAATTTCCAAGCCGGGCTGCAGCTTACATCAGACATGATTGACGGGGTTCAGAAGCAGAGCTCCTAGTGGGAGCGACAGTCTGCAAAAAACAAAACAAAAAACAAAACAAAAACAAAAACAAAAACAAAAGCAATTCCACTCCAGCAAGGAAAACATCCCCTTTCATTGTAGGAACAGGGGACTTTTTAGAATCACTTTCCAAACCGGGGTAAGAGTGTATCAGGAAGTGATTCATCCTGCCAGTGGGAATGACCCCACAGTCACTTAAAACTTCAGTCGAGCATTTAAAGATACAGTTTGGCCATCCTAACAAATGTGGCAGAGAAAGATAGCAAAGGGTCTGAATAGACAGGTCAAAATAAAGCTGCTTTGCCTCTCTTTGGAGGTATGCTGTTTAAATGACACACGCATCTTAAAAGGCCAGAAGCTGCACCTAAGCTGCGCTCTGGTCCTTAGGACTGGAGCATGACTTTGGTGCGTCTTCCGGCCTTTTAGGACGCATGTATCATTTAAACAGCATTCAGTAGAGTCTCGATTATCCGACATAAATGGGCGGGCTGATAGCTGGAGAGCCGAAAATGTTGGATAATCCGGAGGGTCCAAGAAAAGCCTTGAAATCACTATGAATTGCAAACATATTGAAGTTTTATTGCAGTAACAGTAAAAGTAACATTGCAGTAACGTTATAGGAATAACATTGTAATGTATAAACAGTCCTCTAAAAATGTAAAGAAATCACTGATCAACATTGTGATGTAAAATATGTACTGTATAAACAGTTCAGTCCTCTGAAAATGTAAATAAATCACTGAGCAGTGATGTTGGATAATCCGGAATGTTGGATAATCGAAGGTTGGATAATTGAGACTCTACTGTACCTCCAAGGTGACCCAAAGCAGCTTTATTTTGGCCTGTCTGTTTGGGTCCTAAGAAATGTCAATACACCAAATACAAGAGGTTTAGGTGTGAACAATTTTGTATGTCTCTGCAGGTTATCACATATGGCTTTTAAACCACATTTTCTATGGGAAGGAAGTGGCTTTGGCCAAGCTGATTGCATGACACCGCCTCCCACCCATAGCTACCATGTCCGCCAGCCATCGTTTTTCATTCATGAGGGAAACCCATGATTGAAAGCGCAATTGCACAATATCACGAGTGCGAAAAGCTGTTTCTGGAGCATTTGCATAATTGTCAGTGTCCACTCCTTTCCCCCTTTCCCCCCCTCAACCTTGCTATTCTTTAAAAATAAATCTGAGTTTTTCACACAATTTCAGAGTTCTTCAGCCCCAATTGAAGTTAAAAAATCTTTTTAAAAGCTTAAATCGGGGCTACAGAGCTCTGGAATTGCGCCAAAAAAAAAAAAAAGTTGGGAAAACAAACAAACTAAAACTCTGCTGGGTAGGGCATAAGGTAGGAACAGTGCAGTTAAGGAGAGGACCGGAAGAGAACACAATGGGGGTAACAACCCTGGTCATGCAAATGAAAGAGAATGTGGTGATGGCTGGTCTGCAATCAGTATGCTGCCATTTTTTTCTTGGGTGACTGCAGTGAAAAAGGTGCGATAATCTCCTAATTCTCTGCTGAAATGTGGAGACTGAAGGAAATGTGGACTGTATCACTAGCCTGAGTGCATACGGTACATGACTTCCCTCTTCATCCCTGCTTCCCCTCCCCTTGTATTCTTCATGCTGTTCCTTATGTTAGATCTTCAAGAAACTTATGTTAGAAGTTTCTTGGGATTTTTGTTGTATTTTGTTAGCTTGTTTTTGCAGTTTGTTAACCATCGTACAAGTTGTGGAGCTAACAAACCCAAAATAAAGTTTTATTTGCTTGAAGCACCCATATTAACAACTATCATACATTTTGTTCAGCATCCTGGCTGTAGATATTTCCTCCACTTTTATTTGCTTTCTGGAAAGAGGCACCCAGTTACCTTTCCTTTTTGCTTCTTCTCTCCAGTGAGGTGTATATTCACTACTCAAGCCTGCGTCAGACCAAGTGGACCAGCAGACTTTATTCAAGGGAAGCCCTTTCCTTGTTCTCAGCCTGGGAGCGATGGTCCTGAAGCGGTGTGCCGCCAGCGATACTAAGGTTAGGGACTGCACACCAACGGCATGGTCGCTAACCCTAGCACAGCATGGTAGCAGCATCATGGTGGTGTCCCGTCCACACAGGTGCTGCCATCTTGACATAAGCGATGCGCAGCTTATACACATTGCTGCGTGTCACTTACATCATGAGTGCGCTACTTGTGCACTCCTGACATCCGCCAAGCAACCCAAAAGGAACCCGGCTTTTCTGGGTTCTTTTTACTCCAGAGGGACACCACACGGTTTGGCAGCTGCAGCATCCCTCCGGAGGGAAACAGGCCGCGTCAAGTCTGGCCTTTTTTAAAGGTATGTTCTGGGCCAAAATCAAACAAAGCAGGGCTTCTAAGACCTGAAGAGGAGGGTTAACGATCTTCATTACTAGTATTACACATCTTGAAACCCATTTGTGGCAAACTGCTTTATTTTTTACTTTTAACATCTCTAGCTAGACACATCTTCCTCTGCCCTACAGTAATTCATTAACTATTAGGACTGCTTGAAGAATGCAATCTAATAAAATTAATGCAATCTAATAAAATAAAATAAAATAAAAAGAACCCATCTTGTAGGCAGGAATAAAATAGTTGTTTTTCCTTAAAACTGCACTGAGAATTAGAAGGTATGTTGGGTGGGATAGATTTAGAATGGTTGGAAGTAGATATAGAGGAAGTAGATATGAGAATATGGAATATATTTTTAAGAACTTTACTAGGAAAGAAATAAAAATTATTGGAAACCCACTTATGAAAAATATAATAGAAATATGGTAAAAACATAAAAAAGAGTTAATGAATGAAGATTCAATAATAACACCAATAATAATGGAAAAGAAATTCCCAAAGAACTTGAGAGGATTGTTAGATAAGGAGTTAAAGGAAAGGAAAATAGACAGAATAGAAGATTGGATAGATGTAAGAATAGAAAAAGGAAATATAAAAGAAAAACTTATGGGAATAAAAATTTCATGGTTTCACTATATGCAAATAGAACAGTGGATTAAAAACTGGAGGAAAAGGAAAGTAGAAAAGAAAAAGTATACACAGTTTGAACAAATAGTTCAGAAAGGAAGAGAAATGGAAGAAAATGAGAATATAAAAGGAATTACTAGTAAAATTTACAAAATGTTGATGGAGAATAAAGGAGGAAAAATAAATGGAAATATTTTAAAGGGATTATGGGAAGAGGAATTAGGATGCAAAATAAATGATAAGGAATGGGATAGAATTTGAGAACAAAGACATCTGAAAAATTTATCAGTTCGGATAAAAGAAAATTATTATAAGTTGATTTGGAAATGGTACCGGACTCCAGTGAGATTACATAATATTAATAAGAATAACTCAAAAAATTGTTGGAGAGGCTGTCAAGAAGTAGGGTCATATATGCATATGTGATGGCAATGTAAATATGTACAAAATTTTTGGGAAAAAGTGCTATTAGAAATAGAAAATGTTATGAATATGAAAATAGATAGAAGACTGAGTATAGTTTTGTTATCGTTATACAATTCAGAGAAATGGAAAAAAGAAAAAAAGATTTGCTAACAAGTTTGCTTAGAGCAGCGAGATTAATAATAGCAAGATGTTGGAAAACGAAAATGGATGTAGCAGTGGAGGATTGGTACAAAGAGGTATGGAGATTAGCTATTAATGATTAATTGACATGTAAACTGAAAGTAAAAAAAGGACTATGGAAAAGAAATGACTTTGAGAGGATTTGGAAAGAATTTGTTGAGAAAGTACTGAGAAAAGAAGATGGGAGATTACCTCCAGAAGTTGAACTGAAATTTTGGATGGAATATAAGGATGGAAATGGCTCCAGGGAAGGGGGGCACTGAGGGGCATATAAAATAATGTGTTAAAATGTAATAGTATGTAATAGAATGTAGGGAGATATTTGTTTATTGAAATATTATAAAAAAATTAAATAAAAAAAACCCTGCTCTAAGAAGGAGGAAGAAAACCCAAGAACTAGAGCAACAGACAGCAACAAACAGGTACTTTTCTTCCATCTCAGTCTGTCATAAAGTATAAGAACATGCAATTGAAGCAACTCTGTATAGTATCACTCTTGCATTTATTTTTTATATGTATTCCGCTCTTTTCCCAGAACTGGGACTCAGAGAAGCTCAACAATATTAAAAAAACAAAAGCCATAACTGGTCGACCAGCTGGTGAATCAAAATAGACCCAAGCACTTGGAACATAGAGTCCATTTTCCTAAATAGCATCTGCCTTATTGGGATTGAGCTTCATTATCTAGTCCATGATAGCATCCAGAGACTGGTCCAGCATCTGCAAAGCCCAAACTGACTCCAGTGACCAGGAGAAGTAGAACTGAATGTCATCAGCATACTGGTGGCATCTAACCTCCAAACCCCTAATGACTTCACTCAGTGGCTTCAGACACAATTAAATAGCATGCGGAATAAAATGGCCTCTTGGCACGCCAAAGCTGCCATGGAGGTTTTCAATCTGTTATGTACCTAGTTGAACAAATAGAGAGCCCCCATCTTTGCCATTGAAGTACAACCTCTGAGCCTTATCAGAGATAAACCCAAAACATTATTCAATCTTGCAGGATTCAGGGCCAGTGGTCAGCTTGTTTGGCTGCCTTAAGGACAAATTAGCAGGTGCCCGTCTCCCTGCACATTAAAGAAAGGAAGAAGGGTCTCTCCCATGAAGGAGGCTCCAGAGAATGTGTAGAGATGGCCTCCTGTATCAGCATCATAGAAGGCCACCTGCCCCCCAGGACAGTTTAGAGATACTCGGATTTTCTCAGGATTCCAATTTGGAAACAAATCAGGATGAAGAGGATGATTGGTAGCCCTGTATCCACCACTCCACATCCCTACAGCCCAGATCCCTCCCTCAGGAGCATAGACAATATTGCCCTTTCTCTTCACAGACTTTCTAGAGACCCCTGCAAGCCATTGTTCCTCCCTTCCCACACTGATTTCCCAGAAATGTCTGCCTGTAGTGAATTTCTCACATCCCAGCACACAACTTTGTTTGGTGAACCTCTCCACATTGTCGGGCAGGTCTTGATATTGGTCTACACATGTTACACTTTTCTTATCCCCAGATAGGATTAGTATGCGATGAGCTGTGTCTGGATCCAGAGTTACATTTGCTGTTGGAGTGGAGAGAGAAAATGAAGAAAGGAAAAAGAAGGATCATCAGCTGGGTGAATTACTAAGCTACTGACTCTATTGTTCTTATAGTTGGTGTGTGCCTTCAAATCATTTCCAATTTATGGTTACCCTATTGCATGGTGAGAGTGTGTGACTCACCCAGTGGGTTCCCATGGTAGAGTGAGGATTTGAACCCTGGTCTTCAGAGTCATAGTCCAATGCTCAAATCACTACGCCACTGACTCGGTCTATACACACTCAAAATTTCAATTTACTCTCAAATCAATAGGATTTCCATATACTACAATTAATAATATTTTATATATATCCTGCTTTTTTGCCATAGGGGCCCCACAGCTGCTTACTGTGCATTAAAACAATATGGCTCAAACTCTCTGAAATACATTTTTTTTAAAAAAAGGATTAAACACAATCCACTTAAAAACATTAATTTAAAACAGCAAAAAGCACATTAAAAGCTACCTGTTATACTACACTACCCCAGCCTGTTAGAGCTGAAGGCTCTAATAAGAATGTATTTACCTGCTGGCAAATAGAGAGCAGGGAGGGGGCCACCTGAGCCTCACTTCGCGGAAACTTCCATAGCCTGGGAGCAGCCACTGAGCAATAAAAGTATAGTGTCTAGATCAAGAGAAGTAATTGTGCCATTGTATTCTGCTCTGGTCAGGCCCCACCTGGAATACTGTGTCCAGTTCTGGTCACCACAATTCAAAAAGGACATTGAGAAAATGGAGTGTGTCCAAAGGAGAGTAACTAAAATGGTGAAAGGTCTGGAAACCTTGCCCTATGAGGAACGACTCAGGGAGCTGGGGATGTTTAGCCTGGAGAAGAGAAGGTTAAGAGGTGATATGATAGCTCTGTTTAAATATGTGAAAGGATGTCATATTGAGGAGGGAGCAAGCTTGTTTTCTGCTGCTCCAGAGAACAGGACCCGGAACAATGGATGCAAGCGACAGGAAAAGAGATTCCACCTCAACATTAGGAAGAACTTCCTGATAGTAAGGGCTGTTCAACAGTGGAACAAACTCCCTCGGA
The DNA here is from genome assembly GCF_019175285.1 of Sceloporus undulatus. Classification (NCBI taxonomy): domain Eukaryota; kingdom Metazoa; phylum Chordata; class Lepidosauria; order Squamata; family Phrynosomatidae; genus Sceloporus; species Sceloporus undulatus. Next base: position 13,291,090 of record NC_056523.1, read on the forward strand.
GTGTAGTGGAGTCTCCTTCCTTGGAGGTCTTTAAACAGAGGCTGGATGGCCATCTGTTGGGGATGCTTTGATTTGGATTTCCTGCATGGCAGAGGATTGGACTGGATGGCCCTTGTGGTCTCTTCCAACTCTATGATTCTATGATTCTAGGTTATAACCAAATGTACCAAATGGTGGTGGGACCAATAGAAAGCCCTCCCCTGAGGATAGACTCATATAAGGAGATATTGGCGCGGTACAGACTGCCCCAAAGGAGCAGGTTTGTGGCGCCCCTTTTATCTGCGGGTTGGGGGCACGGCAGCCTTACCGGCAGCCCTGCAGGTCCAATCCAGAATTTTTCCAGACCACGGAGCAGCACAATGCCGCTTCTCCATGGCGTGGAAAAGGGATGTTCTTGGGACTTCATGCCCCTGGACACCCCAGGAGCCGCAGCCATGGGAGAAAGGGGCTGCCCAACCCATTTCTTCCTGGCATCATTCCCAAAGGCATTTGGTTGCTGCAGGACCAATGCAGCACCCAAAAGGAGCTCCATTTCAGAGCTCCTTCCTGCTCCGCGCCCAGCCTGCCGTAAGTGGCCTGGGGCAGCGCAGAGACATCAAACATGTGCCAAGCTGTTTGGACGTGGCACATGCGTGATGTCATCATGGCAGATCCGATGTGGATGGGAGGCTGCCATGATGACAGTGCTGCCACATACTAGGGTTACAGGGCATGTGGATGCTCCGCCCCCATGCAACCCTAGTACGTGGACAGGCTGGCGCAAAGCGCTGGTCTGAACTAGGCCATAGTCTTTCAGATAGCCTGGACCGCAGTCACTCTTTTTCCAGCCTCTGCTAGAATCACACAACTACCCTCCTAACTATGACCCAAGTTATGTAATTTATTTTTTGAAAATATTTATATCACTTCATTTTTCTCATTTTAGGAGGGCAGGATGAGAAAGAAAGAAAGAAAGAAAGAAAGAAAGAAAGAAAGAAAGAACTACTACCCCACAGGGCTCTGTCCTAGGCCCAGTGCTATTCAACATCTTTATCAATGACCTGGATGACAGAATTGGGAGCATACTTATCAAATTTGCAGATGACACCAAATTAGGGGGAATAGCTAATACCCCAGAGGACAGGATCAAGATTCAAAATGACCTGAATAGACTAGAAAGCTGGGCCAAAGCTAACAAAATGAAATTCAACACGGAGAAATGTAAGGTATTGCACTTAGGGCGGAAAAATAAAATGCACAGATATAGGATGGGTGACACCTGGCTGAATGAAACTACGTGTGAAAGGGATCTAGGAGTCCAAGTAGACCACAAGTTGAACATGAGTGAACAGTGTGATGCAGCAGCTAAAAAGGCCAATGCTATTTTAGGCTGAATCAATAGAAGTATAGTGTCTAGATCAAGAGAAGTAATAGTGCCACTGTATTCTGCTCTGGTCAGGCCCCACCTAGAATATTGTGTCCAGTTCTGGGCACCACAATTCAGAAAGGACATTGAGAAACTGGAGCGTGTCCAAAGGAGGGCGACAAAAATGGTGAAGGGTCTGGAAACCATGCCCTATGAGGAACGACTTAGGGAGCTGGGGATGTTTAGCCTGGAGAAAAGAAGGTTAAGAGGCAATATGATAGCCCTGTTTAAATATTTGAAAGGATGTCATGTTGAAGAGGGAGCAAGCTTGTTTTCTGCTGCTCCAGAAAACATGACCCAGAACAATGGATGCAAGCTACAGGAAAAGAGATTCCATCTGAACATTAGGAGGAACTTCCTGACAGTAAGGGCTGTTCGACAGTGGAATGCACTTCCTCGGAAGGTGATAGAGTCTCCTTCCTTGGAGGTCTTTAAACAGAGGCTGGATGGCCATCTGTCAGGGATGCTTTGATTTGGATTTCCTGCATGGCAGGGGGTTGGACTGGATGGCCCTAGTGGTCTCTTCCAACTCTATGATTCTATGATTCTATACTACCATCTACAGGAAACAGACAGTCTTGCTGTGCTTTGAGCAAATGTGGATGGAAGCAAAAGAGAAGGTAAAAGAGGGGGAAATTTACACTCTCTTAACCAAAGTTGCTTCTCTATGAAAACTTTATGGTTCAATTAAACTGCTCTACTCACAGTTTCCCCAATTTCTATATATACTTGTAAAATCTGAACAGTGAAAAAAACTGACAGGAGAAAAATCAACTCCTTTGAAATGTGGTATTGGAGAAGATTTCTACAGATACTGTGGACTGCTAAAAGGACAAATAAATGGTTCCCAGAGCAAATCAAGCCTGAATTCTCCCTAGAGGTCAAGATGACTAAATGGAGACTGTTGTACTTTGGGCATATCATGAGAAGACAAGACTCCCTTGAAAAGACAATAATGCTTGGCAAGGTAGAAGGCAGTAGGAAAAGATGAAGACCACATTCCAGATGGATAGACTCACTCAAGGAAGCTGTGACCCTGAGTCTGCAAGACTTGAGCTGGGTGGTTCATGGGTAATGGGTGACTTAGAACCATAAGTTGAAATCGACTTGGTGGCAGTTAACAAGAACAACAACAATTCACAGGCATTTACAGAGGATACAGACAAAATGCATTTTGATTTTCCCATTGTTTCCTCCTTGTTCTGTGCTTTTTTTCTTGTCAGAAAAAAAAATCCATGAAAAGAATTGTTAGACAATTCCTTTCAAATGTATGCAGATGTGCTTTGGAACTAGTGGGAGTTGAAGAGGGAAGATTTTATGACCATTACTCACCATCTCAAATATCATCATAAGGCAGGAAACTAATGAGATCCTTGGATGTTGCTGAACTGCAAACACACTTAGTCTTAGCTAGTACTGTACAAGGAATGAGTTGAGAGGGAGTTGCAGCCCAGCAACATCCAGATGGCCTTACTATTCCTATGTTTGCTATAGAATTACTGACCCTTCCCTCCCTCAACTCTTTGATGGTTCCAAAGTCTGTGGGACAGAATTGTTTGACGCCAATGATACTAGCAGCTAAATTTGTAACCAGTTCCGATCCTTCCTATTGTCATCCATCATTAATTTACCTTTCTGCAGCTGTAGTCCAGGTAGTAGAGCATCTGGGTAAAAGAAATATATACACAAATTAAACACTACACAGCCATCCCAGCAATTCTGATTAACAAAAATATGTGTTCATACCATAGCCTTTATTGCTTCTTTTTTTCAAACAAAGAATTGAGCAAAAACTGGAACAAATCTGGCAGAAAAGGAATCCTCCCTATAACTATAAAATGGTACAAACCCCAGCATAATCTGTAAGGAAGAGTCTAATTAGGGGAATTTTAATTAGCTCAAATTGCTAAGAGGAAGGCCCTTACAAATACCCTTGAAACCGCTTCCCGAACTGTATACCAAGGGACCAAATTATACTTAAGAAATAGCATAGAGACAGGCTTTTTCAATTAGAGTCTAATTTTTATTAAAAGGGAAAGAAACACACAGCAGTAGACATATACACACTCATTCCAGACTAATGAAATAAAGGAAGGAAATTGGGAATAGATGTGAGGCAATACTAGGGTTATACTTACTCCAGTAGGCTTTTCCAGGAATCCAATGCAGTGGGATATGTTTGGGACTCAGTCCTGGGAGTGAATGACTGGGGCAGGAGCCAGATCAGAGTGTAGGAGGACAGAGCTTCGCCCAGAAATCCAGACTAGCCCAGTGAAGAGGCAAATCTGGGGGTTCTTATAGGCAAAATCTAGCCTCTGGCAAAGGTGCTTAATGTTTGGTTGTTTGGGCATTGTTAACATGGCACAGTTAATGCAGTTGGGTCTGACAACAATCGGGGAAGAAAAGAAGGGCAATGGGTGAGTCGTTAAGGTGAGACTATGAACAAACAGTTTGTATTGTATTAAGCTTGGAGGTGATGGTTTTCCCATTTAGCAACTCCCAAACCTTCTGTGGGGAATTTCCAAAGGTGTTGTTTTCCAACAGTCTTGTGAGGCTGACTCATCTGCCTACCTGACCCACTGCTTTGAAGATAATGGCAGCTAGCCTGGCAGGTCAGTTTTGAGGTCATGGGGGAACTCCACACACACACATCAAAATTTTAGAAAAATCGAGTCATAGAATCATAGACTCATAGAGTTGGAAGAGACCGCAGGGGCCATCCAGTCCAACCTCCAAGGGAGCTTGTTCCACTGTCGAACAGCCCTTACTGTCAGGAAGTTCCTCCTAATGTTGAGGTGGAATCTCTTTTCTTGGAGCTTGCATCCATTGCTCCATTGGGTCCTATTCTCTAGAGCAGCAGAAAACAAGCTTGCTCCCTCATCCATATGATATCCCTTCAAATATTTAAACAGGGCTATCATATTACCTCTTAACCTTCTTTTCTCCAGGCTAAACATCCCCAGCTCCCTAAGGCATTCCTCATAGGGCATGGTTTCCAGACCCTTCACCATTTTAATCATCCTTTGAACAGTTTCTCAACATCCTTTTTGAATTGTGGTGCCCAGAACTAGACACAATATTCCAGGTGGGGCCTGGCCAGAGCAGAATATAGTGGCACTATTACTTCCCTTGATCTAGACACTATACTTCTATTGATGCAGCCTAAAATCGCATTGGCCTTGTTAGCTGCCGCATCACACTGTTGACTCATGCTAACAAATCCTATGGAGCAAGACCCAGCATGGTCAATGCAGCTTACTTGTAGCTAAGACGTTTATCACACAAGGCTAGTAAAGTGCAATTACAGTAAGATAATAACATCTTGGGCAGGTACTTATCACTTATTGTTTTTGTCTCTTCTGTCATTGAAGGAGGGCATCTTTTCATTCATATTTCCATTGTTGCTTTGCATTTCAAGCATTGGCAGAGGGTATCTTTTCAATTACATTTCCGTCAATTAAAAGATACCCTCTACCAATGATTGAAATGCAAAGCAGCAACAGGAGAGACACAACATTGTGTGATAAGTACCTGCCAAAGATGATATTACCAGCATCATGTGATAAAGTGGCAAGTATATAAAAGATTGCACCGTACATCATGCATTTGTGCCTGGTTGGCTATTCATAGGATTCTGGTTGGCTCATAGGCTGGGATGCAGAAGGAGTACATTGGGAGGAACCCAGAAGAGGAAACTGCATACATCACATTGGATCTACTTCAACAAGTTGAGATCAACAAAGAGGGTGGGGTGGTCCCAGCTATCTCCAATTCAGGAATTTTCCAATGCCAGACAAGATTTGCTTTACATTTAACTCAAGAAGAAGAAGAAGAGGAGAAAAAGAAAAAAAATGATAAAGAAGCTTCCTCTCTATGGAATACCTAAAAGATATTCTCTCTGGCTTTTCTTCGCAAACGAAGATTCAGGAAGGACTCATCCCATGCTTTCTAAAAGATGTTAAAGTCAGCTAAAATGGACCAAATAGGGTAAAGTGGCTTATTTTAAAATTGCGAATCACTAGTCTCTTTCACATTACGCAGTTTACATTACATATTTTAACTGCCATGGTTCTATCCTATGGAATCCTGTGATTTACACTTTAATGAGATTAATGTAATTCTTTGCCAGAGAGGTCTAGTGCCTCACCAAACTACAAATCCTAGGATTCTACTTAAGGCCGTCATAAAGTGGTATCAAACGGATAAAACCATGTAGCATGAAAGAGAGGTTTGGTCCAAGTAAGTAAGTACCAAGCAACAGGCAAGATAAATGGCTCAGCTCCCTGCTGCCTCCAGTTTATACTTCTCCAGTAGTCCTGGCTGCATGAATCTGGGCTCTTTGAGAGGATGACCGAGCCTGGATGGCCTTGCTTACTTTTGTTCTTATGGGGGTTGAACTTTACTACTAGGTGTTACAAATGTTAAAATGGGTGTGATTCTCAGAACTTTCACTCACAAAACACATTCTGGGTCAGAAATGTTCACCAAAGGTTAGTCTATCCCAGGGGTAGGCAACCTGCGGCCCGTGGGCCAGATGCGGCCCGGCAAGGCCTTGGGACCGGCCCCCGGCCTGGTCCTGCCGCCGATTGCCGCCGGGGCCTTTGGGGGGCAATTGTCTATAGAAGCCTCAGAAACATGCATTTATATTTACATTTTTAAAAAATTCAGCAATTTTTTTCGCGTGTCCTCCATTTTTTTAAAAAAAGTGTCTTCCATTTGAAAATTTTGTCCTACATTTGTCCTGGTTTATTTATATATTTAATGTTTTTTTTTTAAATTAATTATTTATTTTTTGGCTTCGGCCCCCCAGTTGTCTGAGGGACAGCAACCCAGCCCCCGGCTCAAAAAGGTTGCCTACCCCTGGTCTATCCAGAGAGGGGTGGATAGAAAACCAAAAGCTGGTCTATCCAAGAGAGGGGTGGACAGAAAACCACAATTATCACTTCATTATTTCCCCTTGCCCTCTCCATTGACGCCCCCTTGTTGTGGGGGAGAGGCTTCTGTACCCTAATGATGTTGTGAGCTATGCTGGCGGTGGTATAATAGCCACTGGTAGGGCCTCCCATGCCAGACAGGTCACAACCGAAGGGTCTGACCAAGAGCGCCAAAGGGCAGGATGGGCTCTCTAGCCTTATGGCAACCATCCTAGGAGAAGGAAAACTCTAATCCCAAACCCGGGCAGATGGTGCTCGTCTAACCCTGTAAGGTCAACCATCTAAGAGCAGGAAACTCTAATCAAACCTACAACCCAAGGACCTCGCTGCCACCGTCCATGCTTGTCAAGGCCTCAGCAGACGAACCTCTGGTTTAAAGGGTGAGACCAGTTCTGTGCATGCTGTGCTCCACCAGAAAAATCCACTGCACAGGCTCGAAGGATACATCCAATCTCCAAAAAAGTCCTGTAGTGATAAGCGAGGGATGAAACAGCAGGTGTAAAAGATACACTGGAAGCTGCAGACCCAACTTTGCATGTAGGCGGTTCAGGACTTTGGTCGCTTGAGACTGACCTGGGGATGACAGTCTAGTTTGGCAGCATCCTGAATGACCAAGCAGCCTTTTTTAAGGAGAGCACTGCTTGCTCCATATGGAGAGGGGCCTAGAAAAGGTGGCCTAAAGAAAGCTCATCCCCAACTAACTGGTTGGCTAGCCGCGGCCAACGGGAATCTTCTGATGCGGTCAAACAAAGACAAAGAGACAAAGGCACACACCAGCCTCCAAAGGTGCAAATAGACTAACGCTTGCATGCTGGAACATCAGAACCATGCAAGATTCTGCAGATAGTGGACGTCCTGAGCGTCGTTCTGCTCAAATAGCCCATGAATTGTCACGACTTAACATTGACATTGCTGATCTTAGTGAAGTTCGTCTCCACGAGGAAGGCAGCCTTAAAGAACACGGTGCCGGCTACACACTCTACTGGTCTGGCAAACCCAAAACTGAAAATCATATTTCAGGTGTAGGCTTTATGATCAAAAACTCCATTGCCTCCAAACTCGAAACCTTGCCAACAGGACACTCTGATTGCATTATCTCCTTACGCCTCCCACATGTTGTTCTCTTCAGTATATATGCCCCAACTATGCAAGCCGACCCTGTGGAGAAAGACAAATTCTACTCAGACCTATGCCACCTTATACAAAAAGTCCCTGCAGAAGACAAAATCATTATCCTTGCTGACTTCAATGCCAGAGTAGGAAAGAACTTTGAAGCCTGGAAAGGTGTTTTAGGCAAGCATGGTGTTGGAAACTGTAATGATAACAGACGCCTCCTGCTAGAGTTTTGTGCAGAACAGCAGCTGACTATTACAAACACTATCTTTCAGCAGAAAGATAGCTTGAAGACAACCAGGGTGCATCCCCGATCCAAACACTGGCACCTCATTGACTATATCCTAGTG
>NC_056523.1:13298991-13300225 GCF_019175285.1 Sceloporus undulatus
AATGATAACAGACGCCTCCTGCTAGAGTTTTGTGCAGAACAGCAGCTGACTATTACAAACACTATCTTTCAGCAGAAAGATAGCTTGAAGACAACCTGGATGCATCCCTAATCCAAACACTGACACCTCACTGACTACATTCTAGTGCGCCAGAGAAATATTCGTGATGTCTGTCATACCCGAGTGATGCCCAATGCAGAATGTCAAACAGATCATCACCTCGTAAGATGTAAACTAAATCTTCATTTTAAGTTTAAACCTAAGAGGGGTGGCATCCTAAAGAAGAGACTCCAAGTCAAAAATCTTCAACAACCTACCATGAGAGACAACTTCCAGGCAAATTTGCAAACAAAACTTGAAGACCATCCTTCCTTGGCGGTCTTTAAACAGAGGCTGGATGGCCATCTGTCAGGGATGCTTTGATTTGGATTTCCTGCATGGCAGGGGGTTGGACTGGATGGCCCTAGTGGTCTCTTCCAACTCTACGATTCTATGATTCTAACTCAAAGAAGACGGCATTTATATACGTTACCGTACTGATGGTAGCCTGTTTAACTTAAGCCGCCTGAGGGCCCACACTTAGAGCTTGTTCCCACTAGGGGAAACCCTGCGTTCTGAATCGATTTCATTAGGCAGCGTGCCCATTAGGATTCGGTTTAAATCTAGAACAGTTCTAGACCAACCCGGAATCGTTCCCACAAGAAATCGAATCCAGAAGCGGGTTAAAATTTAAATCCATGTTTTCCTCATTTAACGCGTGTTAAAAAAACACTAGGGTCCTACCTAGTGTTTTTCCCTTGATTCGAGTTAGGAACCGGAGTATTTAGATGAGAACGATAGCATTTGAATCGGGCTAGAAGGATGGGAGGAGCTGACTGCGATGGGGGCTGTCATTGGGGGAGTTGCCCTTTCTGTCCCCATCCGTCGTGGCTGTCGCCATTTTTTCTTCCCTCACCCCTTTGTCCGCTGTGGTCTTTCAATAAGAGATAAGGATTATTTGTATTTTTTATTTTAATGGTTTACAGGCGCTTAATCTCTTCAGCGCTTTAAGCGCCTGAAGTCCCGGCTGCTCCAGCGCCTGCATCTGCAAAGGACTACAAGGCTTCTCCCGGTGGATTGCAACCTCCCCTCTGTGTGGGGAGAGCCCATTTCTAACGGAGGAGAGGCAGGAAGGGAAGGCTCCTCTCAAAGAGGCATTCCCTGCCCGCTTGGGCTCTGATCTCGCCCAGGCAGG
>NC_056523.1:13300325-13350485 GCF_019175285.1 Sceloporus undulatus
CTCCCTGCTTTTCCAGCAGCCTCCTTCATTGATCTGAAGGGACATGAAGCGGGGATGCTGCCCTGGAAAACCTATCCCATAGTTCCTCTGGAGAGAGCTTTGGTTTCCTACTAAATTCGCATTGCCAGCAGCCTCCTTCTCATTGATCTCTGTGGGCTCTCTGAAGGGGTTCTGCCTGGCTGTCTGAGGAGACATGAAGCAGGGATGCTGCCCTGGAAAACCTATCCCATAGTTCCTCTGGAGAGAGCTTGGGTTTCCTACTAAATTCGGAGGGAAAATGTATATAATAAGGCAGACAGCGCTTATGACGTTTGATCGTTTAAGCGCCTTGATTGGTCCATTTTAAAAAAAAAACCGCCAACAATAAATCGAATCAGAAACGGTCACAGAGATGGAAACGATGTCACAGATAAATCGATTCAGATTAATGCGGGTTAACGTTACGTCATTCTGACGTAGTATTGATTGACAACTCCAAATAAGGTATGGAGGAGAAGAATCGCTTTATTTAAACACCGATTTCATGCCAAGTGAGAACGCTTACTGAACGCTTGCAGGTAAAAAATCCGAATTAAACAAGCAGATGGGAACGATGAATAAAGCGATTCTGAAAGCGGGATAACAACTGTGTTATTTTAATTCGATTTTATTAAAAACGTTTTATTTTAATTCGTATCAAATCCTAAGTGGGAACAAGCTCTCAGACTCTAAACTACCTAGTCCATGAGCTGCTTTTTGCTGATGATGCTGCCCTCGTTGCCCATACGGAAGCAGCTCTGCAGCGCCTAACATCTTGTTTTGCAACAGCTGCAGAGCTCTTTGGACTGGAAGTCAGTCTGAAGAAAACGGAACTTCTCTATCAGCCGGCACCTCAGGAAGAACACTACCATCCCCACATCACTGTAGGCACATCTGTGCTCAAGTCCGTCCAGCAGTTCACCTACCTGGGAAGCATCATCTCCTCAGATGCCAAGATTGATAAAGAGATCGATCACAGACTGGCAAAGGCATATAGTGCATTTGGAAGGCTTCACAAAAGAATCTGGAGTAATAAACACATGAGGCAAAGCACAAAAATCAGTGTGTATAGAGCCATTGTACTGTCTATTCTCCTCTATGGGTCTGAAACATGGGTCACCTATCGCCAACACCTACGACTCCTCGAACGCTTTCATCAGCGCTGTTTACGCACAATTCTAAATATACACTGGACTGACTATGTGGCGAATGTTGCTGTCCTTGAGCAAGCAGGAATCACCAGCATTGAGGCCATACTATTGAGGACACAGCTGTGCTGGGCAAGACACGTTTCTAAAATGAAGGACCATCACCTCCCCAAAATAGTATTCTACAGTGAACTCGCCACGGGTCAGCGTAAGAGGGGCACCCCAAAGAAGAGATACAAGGACTCCCTGAAACAACATCTCAGGCTTGGTCAAATTGATCACCAACAATGGTCTGCCCTGGCCTCACATCGGGAGGCATGGAGACTCACTATCCACAATGCTGCAGCCTTTTTTGAAATCTCACACCGAAAGAGTCTCGAAGAGAAACGACAACGCAGAAAGAACTGCAACCCAGAAACATCACCCAAGGAGATTTTCCGCTGTGCTTTCTGCAACTGGACTTGTGTATCTCAGATTGGCCTTTTTAGTCATCAATGCGCTTGTACAAAGCGTGGGATGAGTCCTTCCTGAATCTTCATTCACAAAGCAAAGCCAGAGAAATTTCTCCTTGGATAAAAAGCACGGATCAAGGCTTCAAGTTTTCACAAGGTGTCAGAACTGAGAGGAACAATTGTAATATCCATGAATAAGTGCTGCAAAAAGAGTAGCCAACAAAGGAGTGGGGGTGGGGATTGCCAGGCTCCACCATGCTGCTGTGTGGTGAAGCAGACATGGCGAAGTGTCATCAACCATACAGTGAAGTGAGTTGTATAAATGTACAGTGGGACCTCAGTATCCTCAGGGGATCCATTCCAGAACCCGCATAGATACCATAATCCACGGATGCTCAAGTCCCATTGTCCCCAATGGTGGTGCGTGGATGTGGCTGTGTTACCATAAGTGACAGCCTTCGTCATCCCCAATGGTGGCACAAGCACACGGCTGCACCGCCAATAGGGACAACGGGACTTCAGGTAAGCCTCTGTTGTCCCCTGTGGCGGCACATGCATGTAGCCGCACCACCAGTAGGGACAATTATAAGTCCCCCATTGCCCCCAGTGGTGGCAAGTGCATGCAGCCGCACCACCTTTAGGGACAATGGGACTTCAGAGGAAGTCCCATCATCCCTAATGGTGGCACAGCCACATGCACGCCCCACCACTGAGGGCAATGGGGGCTGTCCCTTAAGGTTGGTGCACCCACGTGCACATGTTGCGACTGGGGACAATGCGGGCTTGCCGTCAAGTGAGGCTCAAATCTATGGATACTTAGGTCCCATTCTATGTAACATAGGAAGGAGAGGAATATGTGGAACTTTCTCACACTACACCACTGCTGTTTAATATATTTTTGAATAATATGAATAAGTGGTGAGCTAGAGGATGGCAATACTCTTGCAAATTTTGTGACCCTGGGTGGATGAGCGTCCAAGGAAATGATGGTTCAGCGTAGTCCTAAAAATATATGTTGAAAGCAATAATAATAATAACAACAACAACCCACCACACAACCCCTAATTTCAGATATACACAGGTTGTCATATTTTTGTTGACCCACCATTCCTCCATCCTAACAATGCCTCAAAGCAACAGTGTATCTAGGGTACTCTGTGAGACAGAAAATCACAATTAGGCTACTAAAAATGAAGCTCTTTTGCTATAGGTTAGTGACAACATCAAAAAAATTACTTCCTTACTTTTGAACTAAGACAGTGACAGGAGGAAATCCTTCAGCCATTCTTCCTTACCTTTGAACTGCTTCATAACAGCAACTAGAAAAGGATTTATGTCACAAATGTCCCAGAACTTCCACCTCAGTTCTGGAGGAAAAGCCAATGGATTCTCAAATGGCACATTCTCCTCACTTCTGGCAGAGAAAAAAAAAGTTGAAGTAGGTTAAACTGCCACCTAGGCAATCCATAATTTGAGAGTGGAGAAAAATAAAAGAAATGAAGGAAAGAAGAAAACTCCAGAATGACAGCCCAGTGGCATCACTGGATTTGGTGTCAGCAAGTGCAGTAACTGATGGTGTCAACCCCCCCCTTTCAAATTCATCTCCTCCCATACTGTTAGTCATGACATAAACAACTAGGAAAATTACAGTTGCCCCCCTCTAAACCCGCGGATCTGCACCCTTGAATATATGTGGAGGGGTGATCTCTGCTATTTGCAATGGCACACACCTATGGGGCTTGAATAAGTGCAAGCCTCAGTTTTTGCGGGGGGAGGGGACCCGGAACAGATCCTCCACGAAAACGGAGGGCCAACTGTAAATTTATACCGAGTCCTTAGTAATGTTTTTATACAGAGTACTAATTTACTTATAAATTGTAATTCCCATATATCATAGAATGTAATGGTAATACATCGTTGTGACATAAACAACTAGGAAAATTAAATTTAAATCTTTAAATGTCAGTATCATACACAGAATATAAATGTATTTACATATGCATAGTCCCATGTGGTTCAATTGAACATTTGGTAAAATTTGATATTTTAAAGAATATATTTTTTAAAAAGTATTAAAAAACTAAAATTTGACACTTTATTTTTAAAAAACCCTGGGGACTCTCCTTTCTCCTCCCATGGAGCCTCACCCCACTCACCCCATCTCTTCATCATTTTAAAGAGGTAAAGGTGAATGCCAAAGCCCATTTCTACCCAAATTCAGGTGTCTGAGGAGCAGTGGTGTACCTTCCTTAGGGTGTTACCTGGTGTGATCTGCACCCCTGCATCCCCCTAGTGATGCCACTGCAACAGCTATTAATTTTTTGAGTGCAATGACATTTACCTCACACAGTTTTCTTTTCCTACATGCTACAGGGAGGTATGGGGATGGAAAAAAGGACTAATGTTGCTAGTTGAAGTAAAAGAGTCCTCACAGTCTCTCTTTGGATTATGAAAAACCTAAAGGAAATACAGTTGTGGAAAGATGATCAGGAAAATGACACACCTGCAACACGTGGCCCTTTGTGATTATAGATACCTCAAGAGTCTGCTAATGGTTCAAGTGACTGAATGGAGTGGTCATCATAGTGGTTGACACTAGAATGAACCAACCAATTCATCTAAACAAGCTATCAAGGCATGAACTGCACCAAATGAATTCACTGGCCTTTTTGTGAGATCAAAACAGCCACTAGGGCTTTGCTTTGTCTCGTGACAGCCACTTCAGGACACATACTTTCTTCCACATGTTGGGTATCTCCCCTGTGCAATGTCAGAACTCCTATGTTAAGGTTAAGAGATGACATGGTAGCCATGTTTAAATATCTGAAGGAATGTCATATTGAGGATGGAGCAAACTTGTTTTCTGTTGCTCCATAGAGCAGGATACAGAGCAGTAGATTCAAGCTACAAGAAAAGAGATTCTACCTAAACATTAGAAACAACTTCCTGATCATAACAGTTATTTGGCAGTGGAATATGCTGCCTAAGAGAGTAGTGGAGTCTCCCTCTTTGGATGTTTTTAAACAGAGGCTGGAGGGCAATCTGTTGGGGTTGCTTTGATGATATCTTCTTGCATAGCAAGAGGTTAGACTGGATGGCTTTTGGGGTGTCTTCCAACTATGTGATTCTATGGGCTACAGCCAGAGTTCTCAAAAATAATCCAATTGTGGTGCCTGCTTTACAGTCAAAACATCATATGGTATTAATGAAAATGAGTGAGACCCCCTTACCTCTGCAAGGCAGTTTTCACATCCTACAGGGGAAGAGAGAGAAAGAAAAGTGAACTCAGTCTCTGGCATGTGCCACTGTTCAGAGAAGGCACTCTGGTCTACTTACATTCTCTTGCTGGTGCTGGAAGTGGATAAGAGTATAATCACATGTGAACAACAGACTACAGGTGTACAGGCATACTAGGCCTCTCACAAAGAAGTTTCTCTTTTTCTGCTCCTCTGCGTTAGTACACCCTATATTTGGGGTCCCCATATTTCATATTTCATATTTGGAGCCAACATGTTCTTAGAGGTCACAATACTTTAGGAACACTGGGGCCGCATTCCCACTACATTTAAATCTGGATCGTGGTCCGGGTTAAATGGGCATGATTCCAAATGAATCTGATTTTAGAAATCGGTTCAGAAAGGTTCATGCTTTTTGCCCATTTTCGCCCATTTAACCCATGTCAAAAAGATGTTGGGAAAATGGGGTGGTTTTTTGGGCAGAATTGATTTATTTAGAAATAAATCAAATCATCCCAAGTGGGAACCAGGCGGATTCGAATCGGAATTGAATCTGCCCTGGTTCTCAGTGGCAGCCCTGCCCAGGGGGAATCTGACATTACCCGGCCTCTCCTGGCCCCAAAATCCCCGGCCTAGCCTCCTTACCAGCTTCCTTGCGGCCTTTTTAAAAATTTCCCATGGTTGGGGAGGCCGGAAGAAGGTCACAAAGAACTGGAAGCCTTGTGACTTCCTTCCTGGCTTTCCCCTGGCTTCTCTGTGACCTCCTTCTGGCCTCCCCGACCATGGGAAACTTTTAAAAAGGCTGCAGGGGAGCTGGTCAGCAGCTAAAGAAGCTGGTAAGGAGGCTGGGCCAGGAATTTTGGGGCCAGGAGAGGCCAGAAATGGGCTGGGCCATCAAACTTCCCCCACCACTGAACCGATTCCTGAAACTGGCGCAAACATAGTGGGAACCATGTTTTTTCAGAATCAGTTTCAGGAATCAGTTCAGGCAACAGATTTTCCAGTAAGTGGGAATGGGCCCTAGGTTAGGTTCCCAGAAGAAAAGGAGCAAGATCCAAGGCATGTGGAGGATCCAGGTAATAATACAATCAAAACTGTTAATCTCTCTGCTAAATTTTAATTATAAAATTGTTGCTTTAATATTAGCAGAGATAATGAAAAGACTACTACAATCTTGGATACAGGGGGATCACATTGGTTTTATTCCTAAAAGACAGATGAAAGACAATATCTAGTGTTTACTGAATATCATTGAACATTATGAAAAAAGCTGCTAACTGCTCATTCCTTTCCTCATGACATCTACATTTCCTCTTGCACCTTGAGATAAAGGATCTCCTTGCATCAAAGCAGTGAGCCAACCTCTCTGTCTGCCCCCCTGCCATGTTCCCAGCCATCTCAGCCTGACCAGTCACCCTGAGGTTGTCCTGATACAATTATTGTTTTTGTAACTCCAAAGTTAAAGCCATCAACCAGCCCAAAATCCCATGATCAGTTCCTGGGAAAGCCATCAGGTCTTTGTTGCAGTACTAGAGATCATTAGCACACACCCACAGGCTAATTATCAGGTATAAATATTGGTCTCAAAACGTATCCTCTTTGGACACAGCTGGCATGTGTGCATATACAGCACACATACAGCTGTCCCAGACTGCACTCCGTGTAGTTCTGTGTCACCCTTAGTCTCCCCTGCTTTCCGTGGTCTGATCTTCGGACATGTAATTATCACTCCTCCTTCAAACAGTGCTATCCCACTTCCATATTTCTTTTTGTTAGCTCTGGATGCTGCATATGCATGAATTGGTATGGTGTGTGTGAATTCACCCTGCATTTTTGCAACTAAAACCTTCTTAATTCACCCAAACCTGGGGTTGTCCTCAGTTATTACTGGTATATACAGGTTCAAAAGATCCCAAAGGATACCCAACCTTTTGCAAAGCTAATTTCATCAACACTGATAGTTGGTGCCCCCCTCCCAGTCCCCTTCCACCTTTCTTTGGGTGACACCAGCCTTTTCCTCATCATATGTCTACTTGCAAAGTCTTTTTTTAAAGCTGTATCAGCACTGGGAGGATGGTGAAGGAAGATGGAGAAACAAAGACTTTTGGTATTCATTTGGTATCTATACAGTTGGCCATCAAAATAGCAATCATAAGAAAATTAGATAATACAGGGAGAAAGAAAAAATTATTCCTAGAACCTAACATATTCTTTCTATATACTTCCCTAGTACGAAATTATCTGTTAAAGAAGTGCTGTGGGCCCTTGATATCCGCTGAGGTTTGGTTCCAGGAACCCCCCCCCCCCCAAATCTATGGATGCTTCAGTCTCATTATATACGTGGCATAGTAAAATGATGTCCCTTATATAAAATGGCAAAAATCAAAGATTGCCTAAATATTTTGAAACCATGGATGGTTGAATCCACAGATAAAGAATCTGTGGATACACACGGCCTACTGTAATATCCAGGAACATACTGACTTTGAACTGTATCGCACGGGCCCTGGAATGAGCCCGTTGTATTCTAAAAAGGAGGCGTTCTGGGAACGGGATGGGGCTAAGAACAGAGTTTACCACACTCTGGGATGCTGCCAATGCTGCCAGATGTTCCAATCGCATCCTACATCTGTTCCAGGGGGCGCGATTTCTGAGAACGCTTTTGCTCCCCCTGTAACGGATGTAGGACGTGATTGGAATGTCTGGCGGCAGCGGCGGCGTTCCAGAGTGCAGTAAACTCTGTTCTTAGCCCCATCTCGTTCCCAGAACGCCCCCTTTTTAGAACGCAATGGGACTGTTCCTGGGACCGTGCAATAAAGTTCTTTGTTCACTGTATGTATTTCTGGGCAACAACTGCCCCACAGACAAGTAGACAGGTTGCCTTGATATGTTCATTCATTTTCCTGTCTGATCTGTCACATCCTTACTGTATATTTGTTCTTTTATTTAA
This sequence comes from Sceloporus undulatus, assembly GCF_019175285.1. Taxonomy (NCBI): domain Eukaryota; kingdom Metazoa; phylum Chordata; class Lepidosauria; order Squamata; family Phrynosomatidae; genus Sceloporus; species Sceloporus undulatus. Next base: position 13,308,130 of record NC_056523.1, read on the forward strand.
CTTCACTTTTACCATTCATTCTCAGTCTCTTTCTTAGAAAAGTAGATATAGGCCCGGTACAGACTGCCCAAAAAGGGCGGTCTGCCGGTGCCTAGTTTTCCGCCGGGGGAAAACGCAGTGGGCAAACCACACAGTTTCCTGCCAGCGGAAAAAGAACCTGCAAAAAGCGGGTTCTTTTTGTGGCATGATACTGATGCCGCAGTGAGCCAATGGCGCACTCACAACGTCAGTATCGCGCCATGATGTGCAGACGGTAAGTGTCTATCACATCAAAACAGTGGCACCCATCTGTACAGGGCACCACCATTTTGACATACAGATTACGTGCTAGGGTTGTGGGGCGTCTGTAAGCAACACCCCGAGGCAACCCTAGCACGCCTCAAGATGTGCAATGAGGCCTGTCTGTACCGGGCCATAGGTAGCAAATCATCTTTCCGTCTCTCAGATATGTAATTTCTTTAATAAATACTTTCTCTTCACTTATGATCGTCTTTCATATTGATTCCGAGCACCAGCTTCCTGGAAAACCTATAATGCCTGAGCTTAAGGAACCCTGGTGGCGCAGTGGTTAAATGCCTGTACTGCAGCCACTCACTCAAAACCACAAGGTTGCGAGTTCAAGACCAGCAAAAGGGCTCAAGCTTGACTCAGGTTTGCATCCTTCCGAGGTCGCTAAAATGAGTACCCAGATTGTTGGGGGCAAATTAGCTTACAGTTGTAAACTGCTTAGACACTGCTTAGGTGGTATGAAGCGGTATATAAATGAAGCTTGTTTGTTTGTTTGTTTGTTTGTTTATGCCACTGAAAGACTGAGTAAAATGAATAAAAACTCCTACAAAGGAAGGCTGAGGAGATTTTTGGTTGCATCTCACAAAAGAGAGGAGCTGAGAGAGGAGTACCTAACAAGGGGTCTGTACTGCAAATGAGGCAGGGCTCCTTATTCCCTTTTTGTAACTCATTTTTCTGTGACTGGTCTCGCAGAAAAGAAAATACCTGTATATACTTGTGTATAAGTCAACCTCATGTATAAGCTGAAGGCAGGTTTTGGGGCCAAAATTATGGATTTTGATATGACTCTGCATAAGTCGGGGATAAAACTTAGGGGCATGTAACAAAGGATGTAAAGGACAAAATAAAGCAAATTGATACCAAAGAACTTACAAATTTCTGGTAGGCATAACTGTGATCATATTAAAGGGTGGATGGATGAAGAGGGAACAATGGTAAATGGTGGCTGTGCAATGTGTGCAGGAGGCAACCAGGTACAGGTGAGGCTAAGAAAATGCATACATGACAAAAAGAATGTAAGGGCAAGACTTAAGGTACGTTATTAACTCATATCAAAAAAGGAATCATCCCCTTTTCTGAGTAGAGCTATGAAAGGCAAAAACTTAGTCTGTTCTAGGAGAACCTAAAAGAAACACCAGTCTGTCTATTCTCTCTGCACTCGTTTGAGGGGAAGCATCAAAGGGCTCATTCCCACTTACATTTAAACTGATGTGTGATTAGCCTTCGCTTTGTGTTGGTAAATCGATTCCAAAAGGTCCGTCGTTACCACTATGAAAGCAGATCTTTTCATTATCTCTTTGTATCCCCTTCTTTTTTGGCACTATTGTTGTCCTCACTAGTTTGTGCCGCTTCAAAATGCATATCATCATCATCAGTGACGTAAGCGGTAGCCTGTGCAGCCCAGCTTTGGAACTATATATATTAAATAAATTGATAGAAGATTTGATTGATTGATTTTACAACTACTTGCAATCCGTGAGGCGAGTAGTTCCAAAACCGATTAATCGGATCTTGTATCAATTTTTGCAAAGTAGAATTGGAACTGGTTTCAAATGGGAATTACAATCATATAACCTGATCAGCAATTCACTTTAATTTATAGTGGGAATGCGGTCAAAGAGTCGCCACCACTGCTATTTTCTCAACCAGGCATTCAAAAAGACTAGTGATGTTGTGGCTAAGACAGGAGAGGGGTCAGTGCTTCTTTAGGTTCTCCTGGAACAGACTAAGCTCTTGCCTTTTGTCATGAGCTTAGTCCTTTTTGGTAAGAGTTAAGGTATAGTACTTACACTATCCAGGTTTTATAACTAAATATTTTCACTAAAATTTCTAGATGTATACACTAATATATGAAGTAATCTAGTTTTTCTTATGCCTTTCCATATATTCTTACCATTTTCTTATTTTAAGAAACTTCTCATGACTGGTTTCAGCTTGGAAGCAATACATAAAAGAAACCCTGCTGGATGAGATGATCAAATCCACTATCTCGTCCCCAGCAGAGACCAAGAAGATACTTCTGGGAAGCCCCAAAGGCAAGACATGGGCACTACTGTTAAGGGAGGCATTAGGACACAATGCGCACGCTACCCTTGAATACCATGGGATGTTAGGTTTTGCCATATGTGTGTGTGTGGGGGGGGGGGTTTGGAACAGAAACACACCCACCCCCGATAAGAAGAGCCCCCTGTACTTTGCTCTACACTATAAGTAAATGCACAATCTTGTTCATCTTTGATCCTCTCAGATGTAACAGAACCATCAACCTAAGCCTCTTTATTCCTTTTGTAAACAGAATAAAGGTGCTCAGGTCGATGGTTCTGTTACATATGGTGGTGCTCCAGATTTGGTGGTGCTAGAGATTTGGAAACCAACCTTGCTCTAGAGAGGAGCTTGGCCCCTTTCTGCTTTTCTTACCTGCAGGAGTTCACTTGCCAACTGTTGCTTCTTCTCCTCCATTTCCTGGATAAGACCTTCAAGAGAGAAGAGTTCCTCAGATAGCCTGGCTAGATACTTGTCTCTTTTATTTGAAACTTCCTTCTTCACCTCGTCCATCCGGGACAGCAGAAGCTGTTCTTGCTCTTCCAGAAACTGACGTAATAGTCTAAATTCAGCCACTGTCTTTTCCATCTCTGCTTCTGTTTGTTTCTACAATAAGCAGATGGAGAAAAGGATGGTAATGATTAGTTACCACTACATTTGTGAATGGTAAGTTTGTCTTGGTCAATTTAAACAGTGTCAAAAGGTGTACAATAAGGAGTTGTTGCCTTCAGATCAGTGATTTTTCAACCAGTGAGGGTTTCAAGTGAGTCATATTTAGTTGAGTGGAAATGTATTTTATTTTGTAATATATTTTTAATTAGGAAAATGGGAAATCCTATTTTGTCCTTGCTTTCTCAAAATGCTTTCTTAGAAGCATAGTATGCCTCCTCATATCATTCTGTGGTAACACTAGGGCACAATGATTAAAATAAATATTTATTTCTCAATATACACATGATATTATATATTTTTACTTGACACGAATAGTATTACTTTGGCAGGGAGATGCAGGCAAGATGACACAGCCTGTTGTGTTCTAAGGAGCCCTGGCATTTTCTGTTTTTACAGCTGTTCTATTGTCCTTTACATTGCATTTTTATCTTGTTTGCTTTTGCACTGGTTTGTGCTTCTACTTTTTTTGTTCCCCAAAAGAAAGCAATGGTTTTAAAAAGTGCACAAGAACTTTTCAGACTGTGAAAATAGTCTTCCATAATCCCGCTGACCGTGAGCTCTGTTGGGTAGGGCTGCTGGAAATTATACAGTAGATACTTGCTATCTGCTGGGATTTGGTTTTAGGACACCCCATGGATACCAAAATCCATGGAGACTCAAGTCTCATCATATACAGTGGTATAGTAAAATGGTGCCCTTTGTTTAACATGGCAAAATCAAGGTTTGCTTTTTGGAGGTTTTTTGTTTTTTAACAAAATATTTTCAAGTCATTGATGGCTGAATCTGTGGATACTGAGGGTCGACTGTAGATCTAAAACATCTCTTGGTCCACATTGGTGTGTTAAGTTTTTTTTTGGGGGGGGGAGCACGTTTCAATTTTTATAAATATAGAATATCATTCGGAACAACATAGATTCACTTTCTGAATGTCCCTTTTTGAAGCATTTATTGTGCTACATCAGGCCACTGGAAATAATAGATATTCTAGCAAGTAGAAGTGCCTTGTTGCTATTGACTTTTCTGCATTTTATATTTCATTTTGTTACAGATACCTGCTTCCTTTCTTGTAACAATCAAACTTACCAATAAGTCCTGGCTTTCTTTTTCTGTTTCTGATTTGTATGTTAGAAGTTTTCCCTTTTCTTTCTTCAGAACCTCCAGAGAACTATTGATTAAATCCTAAAGAGAATACAGAGGTACAGGTTGGTTTCAGGAATTTATCACATGTGGCTTTTTAACCAGTGTAAAAATTGGTCAATAGCACTTTTGGTTATATTTATCACACAGTGCTATCTCCCTCTCATTGGTGCCTTGTCTTTCAAGTGTGGTTAGTCTGCACCTTGCCATTAGTGGGAAAAATCTATCAATACGCTCCCAATTGTGCTGGTATAGCACAAGTCCTCAAGTGTGGTAAATTACTCCTATGGTAGTTCCGTGATTGGGCATTGGTGTCAGTGGCTCCTTCTCTCCACAGTCCCCCTCCCATTCACTATACCAGAACAGCCCGTTTGGGGGTTTTGTGGTTTTTTCGGGCTATGTGGCCATGTTCTAGAAGGATTTATTCCTGATGTTTCTCCCGTTTTAAAAAAAAAACTTTATTTAATTTATTTTATTTTTTATTTTTTTGTAAAACCACATTAATGTAATAGTGCCTGGTTGCACTATTGCAGTAGAGTGTGTTCTCAAAATGGTATGTATCCACTTTCTTTCATTAATGTGATCATGCCAAGAACAGGGATTGTGTGATGATCATTTCAGTTGTAGGTGAAAATGGGGCTAACTGGTATGCAGTTCCTTACTATGTCTTCTCTCTGCACACCTGTGCAAGGTGGCTTTCAGTTGTCTTCTTGATCCCATTGCAGAGCACAAATAGACAGCTACAGGGGTACAGTTATGATGGAAGGGAAATTGAGGGCATTGCTCACCAAATAAGAAGTCTGCCACCCCCAAATGAAATCTTCCTAACTGTACAGGGTTTATAATGTCTTGGTTAATCAAGATGTGTTCCTCCTGGGCATTATGTCTTTAACAGAAAATATGGTAACAGAGCAGATATAGTGTAGAAGGAATAGGGACAGATTCCCTGCACCACAAAAAAGAATTCAACATGTTCCAGCAAACATTTTGTTCAAAACTAACAATATATGTGGATGAGTATGTAAAGAGACCTTTGAGACTAACTGAAAGAAAGAAGTTGGAAGCATGAGCTTTCGTAGACTTCAGTCTACTTCCAGCTGTTTCCTATGGACCAAATGCCTCTGAAGAAGTAGACTTTAGCTGCCAACTCCTTTCTTTCAGTTAGTCTCAAAGGTGCTACAAGATCTCTTTACGCACTGATTTTGCAGACTAACATTGCATCTTTGAATATATGTGAATGTATAGTTCAACAAACAAGTTAGGTAAGCATTCCATAAGTAAACAAAAACATTGGAGCTTCCTAGAGACCACTTGACTGCTTCTTCAAATATTAATTTATTTATTTCCCTAGCTTCCACATTGTTGACTCATGTTTAACTTGTGGTTTACTAGGACTCCTAGATCCCTTTCACACGATGTCTCCTTAAGCAAGGTTTCCCCCATCCTATATCTATGCATTTAATTTTTTTTAAATTTTTAAAAAATTTTTGCCCTAAGTGCAGTACCTTACATTTCTTACATTCTGTTAGCTTTGGCTCACCTTTCTATGAATCTTGATCCTGTCCTCTGGAGTACTAGCTATTCCTCCTAATTTGGTGTCATCTGCAAATTTGATAAGTATGTTCCCAATTCTGTCCTCCAAGTCATTGATAAAGATGTTGAATAGCACTGGGCCCAGGACAGAGCCCTGTGGGACCCCACTGGTCACTTTTCTCCAGGATGAAAAGGAGCCATTGTTGAGCACCCTTTGGGTTCGGCCGGTCAACCAATTACAGATCCATTTAACAGTTCCTTTGTCTAGCCCACATTTTACAAGCTTGTTTGCAAGAATGTCATGGGGAACCTTGTCAAAGGCCTTACTGAAATCAAGATATACTATATCCACAGCATTCCCTTCATCTACCAAGCTGGTAATTTTATCAAAGAAAGAGATCAGGTTTGTCTGGCATGACTTGTTTCTCTGAAACCCATGTTGACTTTTTGTGATTATGGCATTGCCTTCTAGATGTTCACAGATTCTCTGTTTAATTATCTGCTCTAGAATGATAATTGTTGGGATCCTCTTCCCCTTTTTGAAGATGGGGACAACATTTGCCCTCCTCCAGTCTGCTGGGACTTCTCCTGTTCTCCAGGAATTCTCAAAGATTATTGCCTTGGATGTAGTTCTTCTGGTCCTGGAGACTTACATTCATTTAGATGGTTCTTTGTAATCCAACCTGTCTCCAACATGTCACAAGAACAAAAAACAGAAAAATGCAGGCCTATGACTAACATCTTCATTTCCCCCCCTCCTCTATGGTTTTTAACACCTTCCTGATGAAGAAGCCAGTGGAGCTTCTAAAGCTTGCAACATGTAATTATGTATTTTGATTGGCCCAATAAAGGTATACAGTAATTGTTTGGTGGATTTTTGATTTACTATGGGCTTATTGGCAGCCAATGGACTCTGTCTGCAGCATCCCGAAGGAGACCAGAAACACCTGAGCAGAAGGCGGGGAGGGGTGTGTCAGTGGCAGCGGCACTCCATAAAGCCTACCTGTGGGTAAACCTCCTCATCCTGCCCCCTCCAAGGCCCTGAGGGACACCGCTGCTGTTGCTGTTGCCAGGCTGCTCCTTGGGCAGCAAGAGACCAGTGTAGCTGTGCATCTTTGCCCAGGGATTTGGCAGCCAACGGACTCTGTTTGCAGCTGCGCACTTGCGCACCTGCACACCATCGCAGGAGGGCTTGGGGCAGGTCCTGAATGGTTGTGTGCGCAGCAGAGGAATGACGTGTAGAATTATAGAATCATAGAGTTGGAAGAGACCACCAGGGCCATCCAGTCCAACCCCCAGAGGAAGAGGAAGCAGCAGAGGAACCAGCAGAGGAAGAAGTTGTCTTCCTCTGCTGCAGCCTTATTATATTGTTGTGTGGGGATTATTGGGCCATGGATAATGGACAGCTGGGTGAGGGGATGGTGGATTGTTCTGTTTTGTATGGAGCTCCTATTAGAGTAGTGTGGGGCAGGGGGAGATATAGCGGTAGGAGAGTGGAATTGCACCAGAAGGTAAGGCGGGATCAATGCGTAATATCTATCCCTCCTTCCATCCTCTCTCCTAGCCAAAGAGGTCTGTGGGTCAGTCCAACTGTACCACAAACCCTGTCTCTGCTCCTGTGCAATGCCAGGTCTGTAAAGAACAAGACCCACATCTTGTATGATTTGTTGGAGGAAAAGTGTTGTAAACTGGCATGCATTACTGAGACCTGGCTTGGGCCTGAAAGTGAGGCGGTGTGGGCTCAGGCCCTCCCAGCTGGGTTCTCAGTTAAGGACCAGTGCAGGTTAGGTGGGCGGAGGGGGGGTGTTGCCTTGATCTACAAGAACACCCTTTCCTTGTCCTGGAACCATCTCTGTCAGATGGATTACATCGAGTGTATTTACCTGACCCTGAAGGACAAGGACAATTTGGGGATTTTGTTAGTCTACCGGCCACCCCGTGTGCTAACAGACTCCCTGGCTGAGCTGACACAGTTGGTCTCGGAACTGGTGCTGGAGTCCCCCAGGCTTCTTGTCCTGGGGGACCTCAACATCCCTTTCAAGGCCAACCATGGTCCAACTGATGCGGCTCAGGAGTTCATGGCTACCATGACAGCTATGGGCCTGTCCCAATTAGTCTCAGGGCCCATGCATTCGGCTGGTAATACACTCGATGTTCTCTTTTGTACGGATTTGGAGATTCCGTGGGCAGAGGTTACTAATGTCTCTCCCTTGTCATGGACGGACCATTTCCTGGTCAAGGCTAATATCAAGGCTTCTACCCAGATCTCTCCTGGGGGTGGCGGACCTATTTGGATGGTCCACCCTCAAAGGCTGATGGAACCCAAACGGTTCCAAGAAGCCCTAGAGGGGTTTATGGTTGGTACTGACGGTGATTCTGTTGATGCCCTGACTAACATCTGGGATAGTGACCTCTCCAGGGCTATATACAGTATCGCCCCCAAGCGTCCTCTCAGGCCTGCTTCCAAAAAATGGCCATGGTACATGGAAGATCTTCGGGCCAGGAAGCAGGCTCTGCGACGGCTAGAGCGCAAATGGCGGAGACATCAGCACTTAGCCGACAAGACACTCCTGGACTCTCTTTTGGAGGACTACGGAGTGGCGATCTTTTCTGCGCGTATCGCGTCCTGGCCCGGGTAAGGAAATTTTTCCACCTGTCCTAAATGGGGTCACCTCCCTGTGAAGGACTTTGTTCGCAGTTTGGGGGTGCTCCTGGACTCGTCGCTCCACCTTACTGCTCAGGTGGATGCGACAGTCAGGAGCACCTGTTATCAGCTTTGGCTGATACGCCAACTGCGACCCTTCCTTGGCCGGGGGGACCTTGAAACCGTTGTACATGCTCTGGTAACCTCTTGATTAGATTTCTGTAACGCGCTTTACATGGGGCAACCCTTGTACCAAACCCGGAAGCTTCAATTAGTGCAGAATATGGCTGCTAGGCTGGTTACTGGATGTTCCAGAGCCAGCCATATAACACCAGTCCTAAAAGATCTTCATTGGCTGCCTATTCGCTTCCGGGCCGAATACAAGGTGTTGGTTATCACCTATAAAGCCCTAAATGGCTTGGGCCCAGGGTACTTGGAGGACCCCCTCTCCCCATATAATCCGCCCCGCACACTCAGATCGGGTGAGAGACATCTTTTAAGAATTCCAGACGCTAGATATGTTTCATCTCGGAGGGCCTTCTCTGTTGCAGCCCCACAGCTCTGGAACTCCCTCCCAATGAGCTCCGTACTTCCACCTCCCTTGATATCTTTAAGAAGAATTTGAAAACTTATTTATTCCGCCAGGCTTTCCCCCCGTGAGCCTTGTTGTTATGCTTTTCCCCCTCACAATGTTTTGCTGTATTCCATTCTACACAACCACTTGTATGGTTGCTTGTTGTTTGTAATTGTTTTTATTGTATTTTGTGGTGCTGTTGGGGTATGGGATTGTGATGATTTTACCTGTTTTTATCCTTATTGTACACTGCTGTGATCCTTGGAACAGCGGTATAGAAATAAAATTTTATTATTATTATTATTATTCCCACTTACATTTAAATCTATGTGCGATTAGCCTCCATTACGTTTCGATGAATCAATTCCAAAAGTTTCATTATTCCTACTATGAAAGTGGATCTTTTCATTACCTCCCTGTAATTACTTCTTTTTGGCATCATTGTCATCCTCACCAGTTTGCACCACTTCAAAATGCATGTTAATCATTGGTGCATCATCAGTGACGCAAGTGACAGCCCGGGCAGCTCAGCTTGGTAACAATGATTTTTTTTAATTGATAGAAAATCCAGTTCGTTGTTTTTGCAACTACTTGCAATCAAAGTGAGGCAAATAGTTGCAAAACTAATAAATTGAATTTTTATGCATTTATTTTTTAAAAAAGACCCCTGCCATCCCTGGATCACCCGATCAAAGCATGGGGGGGGTGGGGTGGAGAGGAAAACCACAGGTCCCATCCAGACCCCTGCCATGCCTGGATCACTCAATCCACACATGGCAGGGGTATTTTTTAAAAAAAATAAATTCATAGAAAATTTGATTCATTGATTTTGCAATTAGTTGCAACATCAATAAATCAAATTTCTTATGAACTTAATTTTTTTAAAAAACACCCACCAGTCGCACTGCAAACACAAAGGCAGCACTGAGAGGGGGAGAAATGGTGGATCTGCCAAAAACTGAGGAGGGATGGTAAACACTCCTCTGCCGTTAGTCCCTCCCCTCCAGAATGATGCAATTCAGCTCCATTGTCCCCACTTGTTGAAAACGCTGTAAAAACTGCCAAAGAACTAGTGGCAGAAAAAAGTGTGTTTTTTGCATTTGCCTTGCTTCATTGCGATTGTAATGATCGCACCAGGATTAGAAACTGTGTCAAATGGGTCATGTAAATCAATCGGCAGTTCACTCTATTTTGTAGTGGGAATGTGCCCTATGTGGCCAACACGGCTACCCCTGGGTGTTTCCAGGAAAACTTCCACGTAAGGATCCCACCACTTGCACCTCATTAACCAGGTCATCCCTGTTGGTTAGGATCAGATCTAAAATAGCTGACCCCCTTGTTGCCCTGTTGAAATTGTCTTCCAAGCAAGTGAGGAATTTGCTAGACTTTGAGATTTTGGCTGAGTTTGAATTCCTAACACAACAGGAGGTTTTCACTGAAACTAGTCCAAACCAAAGGGGAAAAAAAACCCAAAGTGTTGCTGCACTATATTTCTCTAACTACAAATACCAAAAAACCAATAAGATATTTTTTGTTACCCTATTACAAACACATGTGTCATTCAACGGGTATCCGAAGACAATAGAGTGTCTGTTCACCATGGTCATGTCTTACCTTGTACTCCTCGGCAGCCTCCTCCACAGGGACCACCAGGTGATCTCGGTGCTCCTTGGACCTGTCGCACACCACGCAGATGGGGGTCTCATCCTCCTTGCAGAAGAGCTTCAGGGGCTCCTGGTGCTTCTCACAATCTCCCTTGGGGTCTCCCTTCTTCTTCCTCGTTTGGTGGCTGAGTTTCTGGGTGATGTCTACAAACCTAGCCAGCTGCCAATTGGGGATGACATTCCTTTGCTGGATGGCTACTCTGCATTGAGGGCAGGTGGCCTCAACCTCCAACTGCCTCCAGAACTGGGTCAGGCAGTCGTGGCAGAAATTGTGCCCACATTCAATGGTCACAGGGTTTTGCAAATACTCCAGGCAGATGGTGCACAGAGCCTCCTCACAGAGGTCCTGGATGTGATCCTCAGCAGCAGCCATGCTCATCCTGTTTTGCAACCAGGCCAAAATTAAGTTTCGTTTTCTTTGCTTTCTGGGTGTTTCTCTTCTAGGAAATGAAACACTCCCCACAAGTTGTGAAGGGGGAGAGAGGAATGCAATGGGCTGGAAGAACAGCCTCTAGATAACAAACAACCATTTCAAAAAGAAGAAGAAAAGGAAGTAATAATAATAATAACAATAATAATAATGAACATGGGGCAGAAACCATATATTTGTTCTTTTAAATCAATATGTGTTTTTAGTGATAGTACGTTTGTTAATCTCTTGTTGTTCTCTACCTCAATCCATGGGGAGAGGCGGGTAAGAAATAATAATAATAATAATATGCTGAATACACTCTGAATTCAAAACAGCATTGAAGACCAATCTCTTCCAGCTAATTTTTAAATTGTGAATTTTAAGTGATGAATTTTAAATGTGGATTGTTTTAATATGTGTACGTTTTATTTGCCTTTTTAAACTGAAGCTCTTTCAAATTGATATAAATTAGTGCAAGTTCTTGTCATATAGCTGTTTGACTTTTGTTGGGATCGGATGTTGCCACCTCCATGTCTGTTGGTTCCATTGTTTTGAGGGCCAAATTGTTTGTAGCAATTTCTTATATTTGCACTAGTATTCTCTCTCTCTCTCTCTCTCTCTCTCTCTATATATATATATATATATATATATATATATATTAAAACAGGCCTGGTTGCTGGAGATGGTCTTATGGTTTGAAGGACAAATTTTCTCCTCTCTGAATTTTAAAAAGGAAATTAAGAATTATAATGTGACAATGCAGAAGCTCCATTTCACTGATACACTAAAGCTGTCTAATACTGGGTTTTTTTAAAAACAAGAAAGGAGGTGAATTTTTTGTTCCAAATATGTTATGTGCAATTGGAGAGATGCTTGCAAGTCATGTTCTTATGTCTGCTGTCCTTTCATATTTGCTTCTGGTAAATAACTTGAATGACAGGACAGTGAGTGTCTAAAAACTCTGAAAATAGCAGACTCTGTGCTCACAGTTAGAAGGAGTAGGTTCCATTGCTGGGAGAAATCAGTCAAAAGAGAATGACATTTTAGGAGATTATCAGATTGGGAAAAAAGCCCAGACTAAAAAAAGCTGGGACTTTCCCGTTAATGAGAAACAGCTGGAAAACTCCTCTTTATTCATGGGATAATGATAGGATTATTGCGATGTTGCACGACGTCTTTGCCAAATAGCGTGACACTGACAGGAGCATCCTGCTATGCTCTCATTGCTTTCACCTGTCTGAATATCTCCATACTCTTTGAATATGTGTGATCGTGCTGAAGATGTTCAGACACATGGCGCTCGTCCAGGACTTATCCCATAAAGGTCCAGGAATGCTCCTGCAACTAAACCATACCCAGGCTTCCCCGTGAATGATTTGTTACTGGAGCATTCCTGAATTTGATAATTTTGAATGCAGTACACTGAAGCCTTGTACTTTTAGGGCAAAAGTAGTTCCTGTGATATATTGATGTTGGGGAAGACTTAAGTCAGCCCCCTACTGACTGCTGTTTCTCTTTTGTCATCTCCTTGAACCCCACCAGCAAATGTGACTTTGGATCCAGACACAGCTCATCCCCAGCTCATCCTGTCTGAGGACTGTAAGAGTGTGAGATGGGGAGACAAAGTTCAAGACCGACCCAAGAATCCTGAGAGGTTTGATGTACGTGCGTTTGTGCTGGGCCATGAAAAATTCACAACAGGCAGACATTTCTGGGAGGTGATGGTGGAAAGTGAGGGAATATGGGCTGTGGGGTTGGTCAGAAAGTCTATGATGAGAAAAGGGCTTGTGGAATTTGTTCCTGAGGAAGGCAAGTGGGCTATTGGAAAGTGGAACGGTGAATACAGGAGTATAAAGCCTCCCAAAAAACCACTTGTACTCCTGCAAAGAGAGCCCACAAGGATCTGAGTGACTCTGAATTATGAAGGACAACGTGTTGCTTTTTTTGACGCAGATACCGGAGACCTCCTTTATGCATTCTCAGCAACCTCATTCTGTGGAGAAACCCTCCATTCTTATTTATATGTGATCAGAAAAGCTCGTCTCAGAATCTCTTCTTCAGGCAACTAGATTGGTCCAAAGTAGCGTGTAGTCTCATAACACAGCTCCTTGCACCCTCATGTCTGCTCATTCCATTCATTGGGGAGTGGGAGCTCATCATAGCAATATCTTGAATCTGGACTAGTTTGCCAAAATTCATGATATCCAAGGTTGATAATCAGGAAGTAGCCATTAGCAACTTTATATTCTGCCTAAATAATAATAATAATAATAATAATAATAATAATAATTTATTTATAGCCCGCCCAATCACAAGGAATCCAGGCGGGTTACAACAGTAAAAATAAAGATAATAAAATAAAATACAATAAATAAATAAAATACAATAAAATTAAAGAGAGCAAAGTGAGTACATTCACAGTTAGGCCTGATGGAAGTAGGGCCTCTCTTTTTCACTCCCTCCCAGGTCTGATGATGATGTCATGGAGGGAGGGCTCTTCTTCTTGAGGCAAGGATTTTATTGAGGCAAGGATTTTAAATACCAAATGGAAGTGTTGATTTCAGATCACTTACATGTATTTTTCTCTGTAAAATTGATATACTGTTCACATTGATAAACTGTGATCACTGTCACCCTCATGTCTGCTCATTCCATTCTTTTGCGGCGGCTCATTATAACAGTATCTTGAATCTGGACTAGTTTGCCAGGTTTTCAATATAGCAGCAAGAGACAGCCAAAATTCACAATAGGCAAGGGTGACAATCTGGAAATAACCATTAGGTTGTTTGTCTTTTGCCTCAATAGCACATGCAACTGTTGATTTCAATTCATTTACCAGTATTTTTCTCTTTAAAATTAATATACTGTTCATGTGCATAAACTTAGGTAATGCACACATTTCAGCCCTTTTGAAGGGCCCTGGATCCCACTTTTCTGAATATTTATTGGCCAGTCTCTGACATTTTGTTTTCGAGCAGGTTATTTTTGGTTATGACTTACAGAGCCCTATACAGCTTAGGTCAAGACTATTTGAAAGAGTGTATCTCAACATAAAAACCTTCCAGAGTTCTCACTTTCACAGGAGAAGGCTTTCTCTCAGTCCTGCCATGATCACAGGTATGCTTGGCAAGGACATGAGAGAGGATCTTCTTGGTGGCTGCTCCTATCATCTGGAAATCCCTTCCACAAGAGGCTAGACTGGCCCCCTCCCTGCTCTCCTTTTGCTGGCAGGCAAATACCTTTTCTGTTTAAGCAGGTTTTTAATGAATAATTGCTTGGGAGGCTGCACTTTGCCCACCCATGAACTAAATGTGGTGATTTGAGTGTTAGGAGCTTATCCCATTAACAAATAAGCCGGTTTACCTCTTCAAGCTTGAATTCAGGATCCGGGATGCCCCCGGATGTTAACATACCTAAAGCGCCACCTATCTAGCCGGGATGCCGCTGCCTGGATGCATCCCAGGTCAAAACATTGCTCAGCCAACACTTTTTCAACTTTTTCGACTTCAAAAATTGGCCAGCTGAACAAAACTTTGACCTGGAATACATCCGGATGGCGGCTTCCTGGCTAGATAGATGGTGATTTAAGTATAATAACATCCGGGGGCATCCCAGATCCTGAATTCAAGCAGGAAGGGGTAAAACAGATTATTTGTTAATGGGATATGATCCTTAGTGTATAGTGTGTAGACCCTTCCGCTATACTGATATATTGATATGGATTGCCCTTGACTGCCCAAGTCGTCTTGCTTTAATTTTGTCCAATTTTAAATAATTTTAACTGTGTTTTATAATGTTGTCATTTTATATTGTTGTTATTTAGTTTTAAGATAAGTAGATAAGAGGATTATGTAGTTTTTAGTTATGTATTATCTGATTTATTGTAACCCACCTAGATCCTTTTTTGGAAAGGGAGGGATATAAATAAAATCTACTATTTATTATTATTATTATTATTATTATTATTATTATTATTATTTGTGTAGGACTCTGGGGTTTGAATCCCTGCTCAGCTATTGACTTCCACTGGGTGACAAGTTGCACACCCTCTCAGCCTAAGAGGAAAGTAATGGCAAACCTTGCCAAGAAAACTGATGGAGAATGATTTCCAGCACCACACACCAGCTGTGCCAGGACAGATTAGGAGGCGAATCAACAATCTTATTTTATTGAAGGAAATGCAATTCTGTCTTTCGCCCTGACAGACCAGAATCTGAGCAGAATGAAAGCCCTGAGCTCATGGCTTGAACAGGCTAATATCGTTTTCTAAACATTGCCACGCCACTCTTACATTGTGCGTGTGCTCAATATTCTATGAAACTAAACATTTCTGACCAATGGTTTGGTTATCTCCCACACTAGGCAACAAATGGCTCGTCTATCATTTCCTTCCTCTTACCCTTCTATCAGGAAGCCCAAACACACTTGTTCTAGGGCAGAAGAAGATATGCTGGGTGTAATACAGCCCTCCCTCTGGATTTCCTGTCTTCCCGTTTGCGGTTTTGAATTTCCTCAGATGGGAAGCCAGGAAGGACAAAATGATGAACATGCTCCATGTGGGCCCATAACGCGTGCACAAGCCCATGCTCAGGAGCACAAGGACATTAAAAACAATGGGGCCCCAATATTGGTGGGTTTTCTGATTTGTGTTTTTTTCCCCAGAAAGGATCCCCTGCGAATCGGAAGAGACGCCTGTATTTGTTTGTCAATCTGTTTTTCTGAGGAAATTCCCTAAAAGCTGAGGCATACATTTCAATAGGTAAAGCTTAAATTATATTATGTTAATCCAGGGGAAGCAATTTTAGATCTTCCAACAAAACCTTACAATAGGTCTACCATAACTCAGAATTGACCTGAAGGCACATAACATCAAGTAAATAGGCTTCCCTTTCAACAGTTTCTAAGACCAATATGGGCACCTCACATAGAAAGAGAGGATTCTTGTCTACTGAGACTAGATGAATTTATCCAGCCTGCCACTATACTTGGAGATAAAATCAAAGAAATTAACACATTTCAGCCATATTAAGGAACATCTCGCTCCTCTGACAAGCCTCATGCAGTACTGAGCAAATAGCTGACACATCTTTAACATTACTTTTGATACCTTTTACATGTTTGGAAGAACATGAGGACCAGGGGTGGGTGAGAACTTCCATTTTCAATATATGTACTTAGCAAAATTGGCAAATTTCATATTCATGATCCAACTTGAGATTTTTCTTTTCTAAAAAATTTATGCGAAGGACTGAAAATCTTTGCTTTCGGATGCTTCCAGATGAACAGCTCTTAGTTTTGACAGCTCAAATATATAGTAGAGAGCTTTTCCATCTTTTTGTCTTTAATGGAATTCTTTTGGGAGGGAAGGATATGGAAGAAATGGGTCCCTTAAGACTATCCGCAAGAGAAGAGAATTCCACAACATCCTCTCTCTCTCTGCCTTCTCCCACCCACTGTTCTCTTAGAGGTGTGGGTTTCATCCAGCTTTTGTCCGCTGCCTTAGCTGTTGGAAAAGAGATTCCACCTTAACATTAAGAAAAACTTCCTGACTAAGCTGGCAGTGGAGCACAGTCTCTCGAAGAATGGTGGAGTCATCTTCTTTGGAGGTTATTAAGCAGAGGCTGGATGGCCATGTCAGGAGTACTTCAGTTGTGTCTTCCTGTATGGCGGGGGAGTCTCTTCCAACTATGATCCTGTGACTCTTCCGAGTAGGCCCCTGTGCTTTGACAGAGGCGTTTACTAACTTCCAAGCCACCCAGTCTCAGACTGCACCTTCTCCCAGGGACTATGGAATGAAAGCTGGAATACGACAAGGTCAGGGATGCCATCAGCAATACCAAAGAGGGACATGAAGGGATAAAGATGACTCCCCCCCCCCCCCCCCCCCGAATGAAGGCAAAGCAATCTTGGCCCTACTGGAGGTGGTTGGGAAAGATAGGATGGTGTTGAGCAGGTACTGAAATATCAGACTCGTAGTACAGAGACCCAAATTATGCACCATGAAGGATCTTTAGCCAAAGAGTTCCCTCCCAACTCAAGAACTGCACCACAGAGCCATCTGGATCATGACCACAGAGGAACAACTTTATTGGTTAGAACAGAAACTTTACAACCTCGCTTAAAGACGAGCTTAACCATTACGTGGCATGCACATACATTTCCAGTTTTCCCATGCTTTTATTCTCAAAAGATCCACACTTAAAGGTATATTTGTTAACAGTCAACAGTGGCACGTTCATCAATATTGCAAGTTTTAGTACCCATGCGCTAGCAAGTTGGCCTGAAATGGGAAAGGCTGGCAATCATTGTTTCACTGCAAAATACATAGTCAGAATCAGCAAATGCCTTCTTCTCCAAGGAGGACAAGGCTGTCATTCTAACTTGGGGATCCTGGAAATAATATGGCTGCACTCTGGTTCACTTGATAGAAAAAAAAAATACTTTTAAATCTCTCAAGGGTATTCCCTTAAATGTCCCAGCCTGCCTAAGAATGCTCTCAGGTAGGGCCCAGTCTATCAGCCATAGCACTGTCTGTAGTGATAATAGGGTGAGAAGAGCTCTCCTACGCATGGAGCTTGTCCACTGCCATGACCTGCTCTTCCCTTGACTATGGGGCAAGTGCAGCCCCAGTCAAATATTTCTCAAGCAACTTGGTAACGCCACCAAAAGTTAAAGGAAACCTGTCCTAGAACTGATCTTTTTTTCTAGATTGGGCTTTAACATAGAGCTCTAGCTCTAGCTCCAATGCCTTCAACATCCCCTTTGAACAAGCCAACACTAATAATCTAAGTGTCTGGCACCATAGACAGCATTCACTCCCTGATCTGGTATACTATGGTTTCCTGGGACACTATCAGGACTGTTTGAAGAACTGAACTTTTCACTGCAATTTAACCTAAAACAAAAAGAACCATCTTTTAGGTAGGAATAAAATAGTTCTGTTTTCTTCTTAGTCTCAGAATTGCTCTGAGAAGAAACAACAACATTCAAGAACTGGAGAAACAGAGCAACAAACAAGAACTTTTCTTCAAACTGTTTCCACCTCAGATTGTCATAAAGTCTAAGAATATGCAATTGAAACAACTGTATATTGTATATCTGCCACCATTACATGAGCTGATGTGGCCAGGTGTTCCTATCCTGGAAAGGCCACAGCTGCTGGACCAGCCAAAGGAGACTCTGGGCCATGGGATCCACTTGGGCCTTCAGTGAGAGATCCATGCATTTTCCTAAGCCATTCCTTCAATGAGGAGCCATAGCCTTCAGGATAGGCTATTTACCCAATTGCCAGACGTGAAAACCAGCAATCCAGACACAACATCTGCTTTACTGAGGTTTAGATTTAATATACTGGCCCACATTTAGTCCATGATAGCATCCAAAGACTGCTCCAGCTTCTGCAAAGCCCCAACTGATTCCAATGACCAAGAGAAGTAGAACGGAGTGTCTTCAGCATACTGGTGGCATCTACCCCCAAACCCCTAATGGCTTCACCCAGTGGATTCAGACACAATTAAATAGCATGCAGAATAAAATGGCCGCCTGGCACCCCACAGCTGCCATGGAGGTTTTCAATCTGTTATGTACCTAGATGAATGAAGAAACCCCAACTTTACAACTAAAGTACTGCTTTGGGCCCTTATCAGAGATGAACCCAAAGCATTAATCCATCTTGCAGGATTCAGTGGCTTTGTGGTCAGCTTCTTTGGCTGCCTTAAGGACAAATTAGCAGATGCCCTTCTCCATGCACATTAAAGAAAGGAAGAAGGGTCTCTCCCATGAATGAGGCTCCAGAGAATGTGTAGAGATGTTCTCCGGTATCAGCATCATAAAAGGCCACCTGCCCCCCAGGACAGTTCAGAGACACTCGGATCTTCTTCAGTTCTCTGTTTGAAGACAAAGCTGGGTAGCAAGGATGGTTGGTAGCCTTGTACTGACCTCCCCACTTCCCTATAGCCCAGATCCCTCCCTCAGGACCATAGGCAATGTCACCCTTTCTCTTCACCGACTTTCTAGAGACCCCTGCAAGCCACTGTTTCTCCCTTCCCACACTGATTTCCCAGAAATATCTGCCTGCAGTGAATTCTTCACATCCCAGCACACAAACAGCTTTGTTGAACCTCTCCAGATTGTCAGGCAGATCTCGATATTGGGCTCCACATGCTACACTTTTCTTATCCCGAGATAGGATCAGTTTGGGATGAGCTGTGTCTGGATCCAGAGTTACATTTGCTGTTGGGGTCGGAGGGAGAAAATGCAGAAAGAAAAAAGAAGGATCATCAGCTGGACAAATTACTAAGCTACTGAGTCTATTGCTGTTATTGTTGTTGTTTGCCTTCAAATCATTTCCAATTTATTATTATCCTATTGCATGGTTTTCTGAGGCTGAAAGTGTATCACTCACCCAGTGGGTTTCCATGCTAGAACAGAGATTTGAACCCAGGTCTACACAGTCAAATCGATGCTCAAATCACTATGCCACACAGACTCTATGCACACTCATAATTTCAGTTCACTTTCCAATCAATAGGACTTTCATACACTGCAATGATTATTATTTTTAGTATATGTCCTCCTCCCCCTCTCTCCATATAGGCCCCAAAACTGCTTATCCTAGTCAGCATGACCAACTGCCAGGAATTCTGGGAGATGGAGTCCAAAATATCTGGAGGACCAAAGTTTGGGAACCACTGAGTTAAGAGCTGATAGCCCGTTTAAATAAGAAGGTCTTTGCCTACTGGCAAATAGAAAGCCAGGAGGGTGCCATCTCAGCCTTCCTTGGCAGAGAGTTCCACAGCCTGGGAGCAGCCACTGAGGACTTTTTTCACACGGGGACCTATCCCATCCCAAAAATAGTTAAAGTTTTGGCATCCCAGAAAAGCAAACAAATTTGTTAATGCTTATCACACACAGAGCACAACAAGGGGTTAAAAGCACATTACTTCGGCAAGAAAGTGGGTCAAATGCGAATTTGGGTTTCAGACGGATTAGGAGAAATGCTGTTGCTAGCTTGGAAATAACTTTTTGGTGCATGCTCCAAACTGTCATTTGCACAAATGCATCCACACACATGGTCTAGAGAGGGAAGGGAAACTGAGGAGGAAATTCCTCCTTGCCGCAGAGGAAAGTAGGCTGAGGTTTCCCTGTGCAAACTTCCATAAAACCAGACACAAACACACACACTAGAGAGAAAGAGGATGGGGCTAGTTCATAAACCTGCCTGGTTTCAGCAAGGGCTGAATGTCCCAGATGCTCCTTTTCCAGGATATATCCTCCATTTCTCCCGCCTGTACAGGAGGAATTCCACAACGTCCTCTCTCTCTGCCTTCTCCCACCTGCTGTTCTCTTAGAGGCTGCTTAAGAGGCTCCATTAGAGGAGGAGACCAGCCACATGAGGGAAAGAGATGTGTGTGTAGGTGTGTGTCCCTTTAAGTACAAGCCTGCCTTCTTCTCCTTGGCACAGCAAGGAATCCTGGGATCAGGGAGAATCCGAGACATAGTTTTCAGACAGCTGCTATTATGTAAAGATAACGAATTTGTGAATGAACTGGACTTGAAAACACTGTATTTTTGCGAAAATGCTTATTCCTGGATTCACCTCACTTTCATTCTGGAGTGTGACCAGTTTGCGCACAACATCATCTGAAAAGCAACTGCAAAATTGTCCCTAATGCCCTGGATGACCCTGCATTGTGACCAGTTTAACCTTCCAATTTTCCCTGTGTGAAAAAGGTCCTGAGAAAGCTCTCTCCCAGGTCTCACACCAAACATACCAAGTGGAGTTGGGACCAAGAGAAAGCCCTCCTGTGAAGATCTTAAAATCTGATAGGCTCATATACAGAGATATGGTCTTTCAGATAGCCTGAGTCTCAGCCATATAAGCAGTGGAGATTTCCCTCTCCTTCTTCCAGACTTTTCCAGAATCACACACCTACTTTCTTAACTGTGACCCGCGTTATGTAATTTATGTTTGGAAAGTATTTACATCACTTCTTTTTTCTCATTCTTGGATGGTAACATGAGTTGGAAGGAGGGAAGGAAGGAACCACTGCCACCTCCAGCAAACTTGTTTGTGCTTTGAGTACATGTGGATGGAAGGAAAAGAGAAGGCCAAAGAGGAGAGGATTTACACTCTCTTAACTGAAGGTGCTACCTGAGGAGGCTTTTATGGTTCAATTGGACTGTTCTTTTCACAGTAATCCCAATGTCTATGTATGGTTGTGAAAGCTGGAAAGTGAAGAAAGCAGATTGGAAGAAAATCCAATTCATTTGAAATGTGGTGCTGGAGGAGAGTTCTGCAGACAGTGCCAAAAAGACAAATAAATGGGCCCAGGAGTAAATTAGGCCTGAACTTTTCGTAGAAGCCAAGATGACTAAATGGAGACAAATCATGAGAAGACAGGATTTATTAGAAAAGAAAATAATGCATGTCAAGGTAAATGGAAGTAGGAAAAGAGGAAGATTGCATTTGAGATGGATAAACTCAGTCAAGGGCGGGATACAGACCGCCACTTTGCGGCGGTCTCCTGCCGGCGCCATTTGCTCTGCGCGGGAGCCGCAGCAGCCAAACCGCGCGGATCCCGCGCGGAGCAAAAAAGAAGCTCCATTTTGGAGCTTCTTTTTGCGGCGCCTTTATGACGTCGCGAGGCGCTGCTGGCGCATTCGTGACGTCATAGGCGCCGCGACACGCCTGGACGCTATGTGTCCAGTACGTAAACATGGCGGCCCCCATGTGGAAGGGGCGCCGCCATGTTGTACGTATTCTATACGTACTAGGGTTAGGGGGGTGCGGAAGCACTGCCCCTTCCTAACCCTAGTACATATAGAAGACGTACTATATGGCGGTTTGTATCCCGCCAAGGAATCAACAGCCCTGAGTCTGAAAGATCTGAGCCAGGTGGTTGATGGGTAATTGGTGAATAAGAGTTCGTTCATTCACTGGGTCATTATAGGTTTAAGTTGACTTGATGGCAGTTAACAAAAACAAAAACAACAATTCACAGGCATTTACAGATAGAACAGACAAAATGTATTTTAATTTCCCCATTGTTTCCTCCTTTTTTGTGTCTTTTTTCTCATTAAATAAAAAGATCCATGAAGGAAAAGAGAATTGGTAGACAATTCCTTTCAAATGTGTGCAGATGTGCTTTGGAACTAGTGGAAGTTGAAGAAGAGGGGAGAGCTTATGGCCCTTACTCATCATCTCAAACATCATTATAGGCCAAGAGTCCAATGATACCTTTGGATATTGTTGAATTGCAAACACCTTTAGCTTTAGGAGATTATCACACCAGCAAAAAATACAGGAGCATAGTGGGATGCTCTCATCAATATCGCATGAACACGGGATGATTATCACACCACGTCACATGATTATCTCATGATTATCCCATGAATAAAGAGAAATTCTAGCAGTGCTTTTTATTCAAGGGGTTTTCTGTGAATAAAAAGTGATGCTAGAATGCCTCTTTATTCATGGAATAATCGTGGGATAATTGTGACTTTACGTCATGTTATGTGATAATCATCCTATGATCACACGATATTGACGGGAGCATCCCACTATGCTCCTGTTTTTTTTGCCCGTGTGATAATCTCCTTAGCTAGTTTCTATGATTCTATGCTTCTATGAGGATTGTAAGAAGTAGAGTTGCAGTCCAGCAGCATCCAGAGGGCTCCATAATTCCTATGGCTGCTTCAGAATTACTGGATCCCCCCCCCTCCTCGGCCTCTTTGATGGTTCCAAAGTCTGTGGAACAGATAACAGATAAATTAGTAACCAATCCTCATCCCTGCTATGATCATCCATCAGAAATTTACCTTTCTGCAGCTGTAGTCCAGGTATCAGAGCATCTGGGTAAAAGAAATACAGACACAAATTAAACACTACACAGCAATCCCAAGAGAATTCCTTTTACAAAAATATACATTCATTCCCTAGCCTTTATTGCTTCCTTATTACAATCCTTATTCCTTATATATTATGTGTCTTTCCATCCTATTGCTGTTTTGCATTTTGATCATTGGTGGAAGGCACAATTTCATTCACATTCTCATTGTTGCTTTGCATTTCAAGCATTGGTGGAGGGCACCTTTTCAATGACATTCTTGTTAATTAAAAGTGCCCTCTACCAATGACTAAAATGCAAAGAAAGACACAACATTGTGTAATAAGTGCTTCCAAAGATGCTATTATCCTGCTGTAATTTTGTGCATTATTAGTGATAAAGTGGCAAGCATCTAAAAGATTGCAACCTATACCATGGAATTGTGTTTGGCAGGTTCTTCAAAGGCTTCTGGCTGACTCATAGGTTGGGATGCAGAAGGAGTACATTAGGAGAAACTCAAAAGTTAAGACCAGCAAATGGGGCAAGGAGGGAGGTCCCAACTATCTCCAATCCAGGTATTTTCCACTGTCAGACAAATTTTGCTTCATATTTAACTCTAAAAAAATAAAAATAGAAGCTTCTATATAGAACAGCTAAAAAGATGTTAAAGCCAGATAAAATGGATCAAAGAGAGTAAGGTGGCTTACAGAAAACCTTTGCTATCCACTGAGGCTTGGTTCCAAGACCCACCATGGATACCAAAATCTGGGGATGCTCAAGTCTCATTAAATACAATGGCACAATAAAATGGGGTCCTATATAAAATGGCATTTATATTTTTTAAATGTTTTCAAGCCGTGGATGCTTGAATCCATGGATAAAAAAATCCATTGATAAGGAGGTATTTAAAAATGACAAGTCACTAGTCTCTTTCATACTAAACAGTTATATAACTCCACTTTCACTATCTTGGTTCTATACTTCAGATGCTTGTGCTTTATACTTTAATGAGATAAATGTAATTCTCTGCCAAAGAAGCCTAGTGCCTCACTAAATTACAAATCCTACTTCCACAGGAGGTAGCCAGGGTATTTAAAGTGGTATCAAAGGACTAAATCCTGGTAGCCATGAAGGGCTGGTCCCAGTAAGTAATACCAGGCAACAGGAAAGGTAAACAGCCCAGCTTGCTGCTGCCTCCAGTTTATGCTCCTCTGCCAAGAGAGTCATGAAGGCATGAGGTTGGTCACTTTGGGAGGACGACTGAGGTCTGAGCCAGCCTGCTGCCCTTGCTTACTTTTGTCTTAATATGAAAAAGTGCAGTATCCCCCATCATGAGAGGCACATGGCTTTGTGTGGCTACCCCCCCCCCCCCCCACCCACTTTTCACCATAGAAGCACAAACCGGTTGGCTGCTGGATGGGGCAAGGATGGAGAGGGCTGCACAGGGACTAAGCCTCCATCTTGGAGGAGGGAGGAAGAGTGGGAGGGCAGGCAGGGATAGCTGGGCAGTAGTGCTGCCTGCCTCTCTTGCTGTCTCACTCAACCTGGGGTTCGCTACTGTCCAATATTTTGCATATTCACACAAAGTCTGAGAGCATATTCCCCCACAGATACAGGGGGGCATACTCTACGGGTAGGTGCTACTTACAGATGAGCCCTCCACACCATACTTTTGTGATTCTCAGACCTTTCACTTGCAACACACATTCCAAGGTCAGAAATGTTCACCAAAAGCAAGTCGATCCAAGGAGGGGTAGATAGAAAACCATAATTCTCAGCTTATTCTTTCCCCTTAGGGGGGAAAAAGCACAAATCAAGACTTCAGCTTTTCACAAGGTGGTAGAATTGAGAGGTACAATTGTAACATGATACTAATATCTGTGAATAAGTGCTGTAAAAAGATTACCCCCCCCAAAAAAAAGGGGGGGGTACTGCCAAGATTCATAATTCAGCTCTGTAGTGAAGCCAACATGGAGAACTGTCATCAGTCATAATGTTACAGTGATCTGAGGTGTATAAATGCATATAACACAGGAAAGAGAGGGATATATGGAAAGTTCTGACACTGGACCACTGCTATTTAATATTTTGTGAGTATTATGGAGATAAGAACGAGCAGTGAGCTTGTGGATGGTAAAACCTGGGCAAACTCTTTGAAGCTGGGTGAGTGAGCATCTGATGAAATGATGCTTCAACATAGGCATACGCAGATAGAAGGTAAAAGCAAAAAACTCTGACTTCAGATATACACGATATACAGGTTGTCTTTTTTTGTGTTGACCACATCTCCCTCCCTACAATGCCACAGAACAGCACTGTATCCAGGGTACTCTGAGGGACAGAAAGCTGCACCTAGGCTATCAAAACTGAGGCTCTTTTGCTGCTATTGCTATTAGTATCAACAACAACAAAAATATTGCATAGTGGGCCTTGTTATCCACTTGGTTTTTGTTTCAGAACTTACCATGGATACCAAAATCAGTGGATGCTCAAGTCCCATTAAATACAATGGCAAAGTAAAATGCTATAAAATGGTAAAATCAAGGTTTGCTTTTTGGAATGTATACATTTTTAGAATATTTTCAAGCCATAGATGGTTGAATCCATGGATAAAGAATCAGTGGATGTGGAGGGCAGCCTCTATTTACATCTTTATTTTTGAACTAAATCCTACAGACATTTTTCCTTACCTTTGAATTGCTTCATAACACTAACTAAAAGAGGATTTATATCACAAATGTCCCAGAGTTTCCACCTCAGTTCTACAGAAAAAGCCAGTGGATTCTCAAATGACACCTTCTCCTCACTCCTGGTAGAGATAAACAAGATTAAAATAGGTTATATTACTACCTATCCAATCCATAATTTGAGAGTAGAGCAAAATAAAGAAACTGAAGGGAAGGAGAACAATACAGAATGACAATTGCCATCAGGTTTTTGAGTCCAATTACGTTTATTACTGTTGTGTGCCTTCAAGTTATTTCTGAACCTACATTTAGGAGTAAAGGCATTTCTTTCACTGATGCCGCATTACCCCTCCCTGCATCTTCCCCCAAATATGGCTCTGCCCATTTGAGCTGCCTGTCCCCAGACTTAGGGGAGGTGCTGGCTGTCAGAGAGGCCCAGACAGATGGCTCCTTGGCTGGACCAGACCACCAGGCAGGTGGGCACTGGATGGTATGGGCATTGACTGGTTGGGGTATGGAGGCACCCACAGAAACCTGCAGCATCCCACCCCGCCAGCCCTGGCAATAACTGAGACACTGTGGAAAGGGCGCACATTTGTGTGTGCACACACTCCTCTTTTCTTGGTGCTTTGGCCAGTTGAGACAAGCCAGCCAAAGCACGAGGAGTAGGCAAGAAGGGTGTACGCATGTATGCGCTTGGCCCTCTTCCCCCTTCTTTGGGTCCGGAGCACCAGGATAGTGGGGAAGGAGAGAGAGCATGCACCCGTCCCTCTTTCTCGGTTGCCTTAGTTCCCTTCCGAGAAATGTTGAGGCTCACACATACCCCTGCGGTGTTAGGAGGGAACAATCAGGTGTCATCCCTCCTCTGTGGTGTCACTTGGTGCAGTCCGCACCCCTCATGATGCCACTGGTTACTAGGAGAAGTAGAAAGTTCCTCACAACCTCTCTTTGGATTGTGAGAAAAACCTAAAGGAAATATGCTGTGGAAAGATGGTCAGGAGCATGACACACCTGCAACACCTGGTCCTTTGTGACTGTATGTAGCCCAAGAGTGTTCCAATGGTTCATTCCAATGGGACTGAATGGAGCAGTCATTGCAAATGTTGGTACTAGAATGAACCATCTGAGGAATCTAAATAAGCAATCAAGACATGAATTGCACCATAACAGCTATTGGGGCTTTGCTTTGCCAAGTGATAGGCACTTGTGTCTTTCCTTTGCAATATAACCTATGTTAAGGTTAAGAGGTGATAGGATAGCCATGTTTAAATATTTGAAAGAGTGCCACATTGAAGATGGAGCAAACTTGTTTTCTGCTGCTCCAGAGACTAGAGCAATGGATTCAAGCTATAGGAAAAGAGATTCCATCTAAACATTAGGAAGAACTTCCTGATGGTAAGATTTTGTATTGATTCTGCATTTCTGCATGGCAGAAGGTTGGACTGGATGCCTTTTGAAATCTCTTCCAACTCTATGAGTCTATGTGCTACAACCAGAGTTCTCAAAGGATAATCCAATTTTGATGCATACTTTTCAATCCAATCATTATGTGGCACTAATGGAAATGAGTAAGATCCCCTTACCTCTGCAAGATAGCTTTCACATCCTAGAGGGGAAGAGAGAGAAAGAAACGTGAACTGAGGCCCCATTCCCACTTGCCCATTTCCCCGGGATAGAACTGGGCAGATCTGGTTGTCCCCATATTGAATCTGCTCAGAAAGAAGTGCCCGCTACCCTTTACCTTGATTGGGGCAATTTGCCCTTCCGGAGTTCACATTTGTAGTACTGCTTTAAAATGGAGCCTCCTTGTTGTCAATCAAGTTCACTTCCGCTTTCATCAAAGGTGACATATCCTACGGCCATTGGCCAACCAAATGGGTGCTTTTCCCTCTCCTTTTTTAAAAAAAACTGGCAGTAGTTTGCACTAAAATGACCTCATTCTGGGGTTTTCTTGGCAAGATTGGTTCCGAGGAGATTTGCCATTGCCTTTCTTCTGAGGCTGAGAGAGTGTGATTCCCCCAAAGTCAGGGGTTTTCACAGCCTTCCCTCTAGCTTCCCCTTTGCTTCCAGCCCAGCATTTCCTCCTCTTTGGAACCTCTTCCCTTCCCTTCACTTCAAGCTCAAGTCTACTTACATTCTTCAGCTGGTGCTGGAAGCACAGAAGAGTATAATCACACATGAACAACACCCTACAAGTATACAAAGCCCCTAACAAACAACATCTTCTTTTTATACTTTGTAGCCTGGCCCCTTCCTCCTTGTCACATGTCTACTTGGAAGGTATCAGCATTGGGAGGATGGTGAAGGAAGGTGGACAGACATAGACCTCTTGTATCAGGTCACAGCAGCGTGTCTGCAGTAAACAATGTAATAAGGCTTGAGCTGGGAAAACGGGATTCTACTTTAGCTGATGCTACTCTAGATGTGTTTGCCTGCTTACAACAGGCAAGGTAAACAGCAGCTGCCTCCAGAATCCCTTACTGAGCATGCGTAAACAGCGAAACAGCAAAAAAAGTAGATAAGCCTTCCTTACCAGCACCCAGCACATTAGAGAACAGATCTATACAGTTGGCAGCTGGATATCATAAAAGAAGTAGACACTAGTGAAAGAAAGAAAAAATGTCCCTGGAACCTAATCCTAATCTTTCTATGTTATTTCTGTCTCCAATACTAAATTCTCTGTTAAAGAAAAAATGCTAAAGAACAAACTGATTTTGTAAAATGTATGTTGTTCTGGGCAGCAAAAGCAGCAAAGACAAGTAACTAGCGTTTCTTGGTAGGCTGCCTCATTGTCCTGTCTGATCTGTCACATACTTATTTTTGCTCTTTTGTTTAAATTAACCTCAACCATTCCTTTCTTAGCAAAGTAGATATAGGTAGCAAAACATCTTTCTATTTCTCAAGAATGTCATTTCTCTAATAAATGCTTTCTCTTCACTTGTGATTGTGTTTTATTCCAGGAACCAGCACCCTGGCAAACCAACAATGCATAAGCTCTTTCAACTGAAGGATTGAGGACAATGAAGAAAACTACCACAAAGGAAGGATGGGGAGATCATTGGCTGCATTTCACCAAAGGAAGCTGCTGAGATCTGGGTGAAGAGGTCTATGTTGCGAGCAATGTAGGGTGCTTATTATAGTTTTTATGGGTTTTTTGGGCTATGTGGCCATGTTCTAGAAGAGTTTATTCCTGACATTTCACCAGCATCTGTGGCTGGCATCTTCAAAGAATATTGGCATAGAAGAGAGCTGGATACACACACACACTGTGTGTCACAGTAAATGGTGGCTGTATGATGGAAACCATGCATGGATGGGGCTAAGAACTTCACACAGAAACTGGCAGTCCACATGATGGTAAATGTAACTGCAGGAAAAGAGATTCCACCTCAACATTAGGAGGAACTTCCTGACAGTAAGGGCTGTCCAACAGTGGAACTCACTCCATCGGAGTGTAGTGGAGTCTCCTTCCTTGGAGGTCTTTAAACAGAGGCGGGATAGCCATCTATCAGGGATGCTTTGACTGAGATTTCCTCTATGGCAGGGGTTGGACTGGATGGCCCTTGTGGCCTCTTCCAACTCTATTATTCTATGATTCAATGCACAATCTTGTTCATTTTGGATCCTCCCATATGTAACACAACCAGCTCTCAGTACATCAACTTGAGTCTCTTTATTCCTTTTGTGAGTGGAGGTGATGTTCCAGGTTTGGAAGCCAACTTTGCTCTATCGAGCTGCTTGGTCTTGTTTAGCTTTTCTTACCTGCAGGAGTTCACTTGCCGGCTGTTGCTTCTTCTCCTCCATTTCCTGGATAAGACTTTCAAGAGAAGAGAGTTCCCCAGATAGCCTGGCCAGATATTCATCTCTTTTCTTTGAAACTTCCTTCTTCACCTCTTCCATCCGGGACAGCAGAAGCTTTTCTTGCTCTTCCAGAAACTGATGTAATTGTCTAAATTCAGCCACTGCCTTTTCCATCTCTGCTTCTGTTTGTTTCTACAATAAGCAGATGGAGAAAAGGATGGTGATGATTAGTCGCCACCATGTTTGTGAATGGTAAGTTTGTCTTGGTCATTTTAAACAGTGTCAAAAGGTGTACAATAAGGGTCAGGAGTTGTTGCCTTCAGAGCAGTGATTTTTCAACCAGTGTGGGTTTCAAGTGAGTCAAATTTAGTTTGTAATATATTTTTAATTAGGAAAATGGGAAATCCTATTTTGTCCTTGCTTTCTCAAAATGCTTTCTTAGAAGCATAGTATGCCTCCTCATATCATTCTGTGGTAACACTAAAGCACAATGACTAAAATAAATATTTGTTTCACAATATACACATGATATTATTTATTTTACTTGACCTATATGAATAGTATTACTTTGGCAGGGAGATCCAGGCAAGATGACACAGCCTGTTGTGTTCTAAGGAGCCCTGGTATACTGTCTTTTACATTGCATTTTTATCTTGCTTGCTATTGCATTGGTTTGTTTCTATTTTTTTTTGTTCTCCAAAAGAAAGCAATGGTTTAAAAAAGTACACAAGAACTTTCCAGACTGTGAAAATAGTCTTCCATAATCCCACTCACCATGAGTTCTGTTGGGTAGGACTGCTGGAAATTATACAGTAGATACTTGCTATCTGCTGGGATTTGGTTTTATGCTCAAATCTTAATATATACAGTGGTGTAGTAAAATGGTGCCCTTTGTATAACATGGCAAAAAATCTTTGCTTTTTGGAGGTTTTTTGTTTTTTAAAACAAAAATTTTTAAGCCATTCATGGCTGAATCTGTGGATGTAGAATCCCTGGATACTGATGGTCCACTGTAGATCTAAAACATCTATAGGTCCACAGTGTCCTACATTGGTATGGAAAGCAAATTTCAATTTTTACCAATATAGAATATCATTAAGAACTACATAAATTCACTTTCTAAATATCCTTTTTGAAGCATTTATTTTGGTATAACAGGCGACTGGAAATAATAGATATTCTAGCAAGCAGAAGTGCCTTGTTGCTATTGACTTTTCTGCATTTTATATTGCATTTTGTTACAGGTACCTGCTTCCTTCCTTGTAACAGTCAAACTTACTAATAAGTCTTGGCTTTCATTTTCTGTTTCGGATTTGTAAGTTAGACATTT
Organism: Sceloporus undulatus; assembly: GCF_019175285.1. Taxonomy (NCBI): domain Eukaryota; kingdom Metazoa; phylum Chordata; class Lepidosauria; order Squamata; family Phrynosomatidae; genus Sceloporus; species Sceloporus undulatus. The sequence continues at coordinate 13,338,743 of NC_056523.1, forward strand.
TTCTCTTTCTTTCTTCAGAACCTCCAGAGAACTACTGATTAAATCCTAAAGAGAATACAGAGGTACAGGTTAGTTTCAGGAATTTATCATGTGACTTTTAAACTTTGGATTATAGTACTTTTGGTTATATCTATCACACAACACTATCTCCCTATTGTTGCTGCCTTGTCCTCCAAGTGTGGTTAGTCTGCACCTTGCCATTAGTGGGGAAAACCTGTCAATGAGCTCCCAATTCGCTCATTATTTATTTCTGACTTATGGGCTGTATCTGCCTTAGAGAAATAATCCAGGTTGACATCACTTTGATGGGGGAAAATCGGGGGGCGGTGAGGCATATATCCTGCAAACTGGCACGATCAAGCTGAAGATTTCCAGAAGATGTTGCGCTTATCCAGGATTTAACCCATGCAGAACCAGCAATGCTCCAGCAACAAACTATTCCAGGGACTTTCCCATGAATAGTTTGTTGCTGAAGCATTGCTGCTTCTACATGGGTTAGTCCTGGATAAGCGCAATGTGTCTGAAAATCTTCAACACAATAATAATAATTTGTTTTATTTATATACCGCTATTCCAAAGATCATAGCGGTGAACAGCAAGTAAGCTAATTAGCAAGTAAGCTAATTTGCCCCCAACAGTCTGGGTACTCATTTTAGCGACCTCGGAAGGATGCAAGCCTGAGTCGAGCTTGGGCCCTTTTGCTGGTCTTGAACTCGCAACCTTGTGGTTTCGAGTGAATGGCTGCAGTACAGGCATTTCACCACTGCACCACCAGGGCCCCTTTGCCGAGAGGATACCTTTTACTCTTGGCTTTTCTTCTTGGCCCCCATATGATAATCTCCCATTGCTCAGTGCTATGAAATCCTGGAAATTGTAGTTTGTTTTGGCACCAGAGCTCTCTGACAGTGAAGGCTAAATGTCTCACAAAAGTACAATTCCAGGAATTCCATGACATTGAGGCAATCTGGATTATTTCCCCATGATAGCTACAAAGCTATCATGGGGATTTCTTGGCAAGTTTCTTCAGAGGGGGTTTGTCATGGCCATCCCCTGAGGCTGAGAATTCGCATGGCTGAGTTGGGATTTGAACCCTGGTCCAGAGTCGTAACCCAAAACTCAAAACACTACACCATGGTGGCTCATGGTGTAGATGGTTTACACCATGAGCCGCCATTGTCTACGGTGTAGAATCACCCAAATTCCGTGGTCATGTCTTACTTTGTACTCTTGAGAAACCTCTTCCACAGGAACCACCTGGTGATCTCGGTGCTCCTTGGACCTGTCGCACACCACGCAGATGGAGGTCTTATCCTCCTTGCAAAAGAGCTTCAGGGGCTCCTGGTGCTTATCACAATCTCCCTTCCTCTTCCTCGTTTGGCGGCTGAGTTTCTGGGTGATTTCTACAAACCTAGCCAGCTGCCAATTGGGGATGACATTCCTTTGCTGGATGGCTACTCTACATTGAGGGCAGGTGGCCTCGTCCTTCAGCTGCCTCCAGAACTGGGTCAGGCAGTCGTGGCAGAAATTGTGCCCACATTCAATGGTCACAGGGTTTTGCAAATACTCCAGGCAGATGGTGCACAGAGCCTCCTCGCAGAGGTCCTGGAAGTGATCCTCAGCAGCAGCCATGCTCTTGCTGTCTTGCAACCAGGACAAAGTTAACTTTCAGAAATGAAGCACTCACTACAAGTTGTGAAAAGGGGAATGCAATGGGTTGGAGGAACAGGTTCTGGATAAAAAAGGAAAAAGAAGATATGAACACAGGGCAGAAACCATATAGATCACATGTCTTATTTCTTCATTTAAACAGATGTGTGTTATACAGTGGGCCCTTGTTATCCGCTAGGGTTTGGTTCCAGGCCCCCCTGTGGATAACAAAATCCGAGGATGCTCAAGTCCCATTCTATCCAGTGGCATAACAAAATGATGTCTTTTATATAAAATCAAGGTTTGCTATTTCGAATTTCTGCTTTTTCTGAATATTTTCAAGCCATGGATGCTTGAATCCGTGGATTAAAAAAATCAGTGGATAAGGAGGGCCGATTATAAGTGATATTATGTGTTGTTAATCTGTTGTTGTTCCCCGCCTGAATCCATGAGGTGGGTTATTATTATTATTATTATTATTATTATTATTATTATTATTATTATTTAATAATAACTGAATACACTGTCAGAATTCAAAACAGCATTGAAGACCAATCTTCCGGCAGGCTTATCCAGATCATTTTTTAAATTGTAAATTTTAAATGATGAATTTTAAATGTGGATTGTTTAATATGTATACATCTTATAAATAATATAATTAATCTTACTTACCCTATTAAATTTATGTTTTTTAAATGATGTGTCAAGATGGGGAACAACAACAATAAGCAAACAAGCAACAATTAGCAAATAAAGAACAAAATGTTTGTTTGTCAATCCATGGGGAGAGGTGGGTAAGAAGTTGCTGTTGCCTTGCACAGTATTCTTTCACACACCCATTAATTAATTAATTAATTAGTATGCCACTTTTCTCCCAGAAAGGGACCCAAGGCAGCTCACAGCTAAAAACATTTTAAAAAACAGTACAGTAAAAAAGTTAAAGTAATTTAAAAACAGTAGAAAACCACATAAAAATACGCAAAAGCTAAAAGGCACAATCAAAACACACAAAAGTCACCCCAGCACGATTATATATTAATAAAAATAAAAGCGTCTTAACTTGTTGAAGAAAACCAAGCAAGGAAGGGGACAGTTTTTAACCTTTCCATATTTAGTTGTGTTACAACTTGGAACTGAAATGTAAAGGTATGCTTCAAATGAAGAAGCAGATGTGTTCCTGGGCATTACTTTTTCCTTTTTCCACATAAAATTTGGTACCAGAGGCAGAAATAATGTGGGGCAGATGGGTTTCTTCACTACCACCACCAAAAATTAAATTAAATAAAAGTAAAATTAAATTAAAAAATCAGCGAACACCAATCACCATACAGAATCCCTTAATAATGTTTTTTGCACTAATGTTACTTGTCAGTCGTATTTCCCACATATCACTGAATGCAATGGGAATAGCTGTCACATAAACCACCAGCAAAATTAAAATTACACCTTTACATTACGATATCATATGCACAGGATATGTATATTTAGTGCCAGCCAATCTTCCAGATATAATTCAGGGCTTTTTTTAGAACCATGAGGACTAAAAAAAATAATTTTGACCTGCTTTGCAGGAAGAAATTTACAGGTCTTTTCACCCAACTTCTTCAAGTAAAGCTAATAAAGAATTCTTCCATGAAACTGGCATCAAGCCTCTGATGCAAACTAACTTAGCACCAATGGTTCCTCTTAAATCTGATTAAGTCCAATTAAAATCAATCATCTCCTATATTTGGATCCACTTATTAAATCATATTAAAGTCAGACACATGTGTTCCAAACCATAAAAACTTGAAAAAAATAATTTTAAAATTTTATTATAACACAAATAGACATTATCACTTCCAATACAACCTCTCATAAAACCTTTAATAAACCTTGCATAGCAGTTATACTACAACCGTATTTAAAAACATTATTATTATTATTAATTATTATTATTATGTGTATTTATATTCCACCTTTCTCTTAATACAGGGACTCAAGGCGGCTAACAAATCTAAAACAATATAATTCTAAAACACTATAAAACATGCAAAATACAAGTTTAAAAAAGAATTAAACAATTCACACAATTAAAAAAAAACATTACATTATTCAAATTTAAAAGTTTAAAACTCTTTAACCATAACACATACAACTTGTTCTATATATCGTTCTCAACTGTTTGGTACCATTTTCTAATCTTATCTAGAATGGTATTTTCCTTTTCACCCAAATTCAACCAAATTTGGCTATTTCTTCTTATCCCCCTTCCCCCCTTTTATAAAAAAACCCTAAGTATTTCTTTCTTCATGATTATCGCTAAAATAAAAAAATAACTTAGTTGAAATTCTACCCTTTTTTCTTATCACCAATCTCACCATTAGCTTCTTATTATATATTCATTTTTCCAGCAGTATATAACTACCTACATATAAATATGTATGTTTTTTTCTTTTAATGTCAATTTTGATTTTTAATTTAATTTATATTTTTCCTTATTCTCCTTTAATTTTTAGCTGATATTTTACTTTATCTGATATTCTAGTTTCAAATAAATTGAAAACTAGAAATTGAAACTGCATTAAATCCTGGGGAAAGCATGCTTTTATTCTGAATCATGATGATTAGGAAATTTACTCTTCTCCCCCTGCCCTCAAAAATCTCTCAAACCTTTATTTGAATCCACAATAAGGACTGGAAACTTGAAACTACTTCCAGGTCTTTTTTCACCCAATTTCTTCTAATAAAGCTAAGAAAGAATAGAGTACTTCCATGAAACTGACATCCAACTTCTGATGCAATTAATTAACCTGGCACCAATGGTTCTTCTTGAATCTCATTAAGTCCTATTAAAATCAACCATCTACTATATTGGGATCCATGAGGAGTAGAAACCTAAAACTTATTAAATCATATTAAAGGCAAACACATGTGTTCCTTCCAAACCATGAAAACTACCATTTTTGTTTTAATTTTAATATTCTATTTATAACACAAATGGACATTATCACATCCAAGACAAGCTTTCATAAAACCTTTCATAAACCTTACATAACAATTATATTACAATCATATTTCAAAACTATTATTATTATTATTATTATTATTATTATTATTATTATCCCACCTTCCTCCCATTACAGGGACTCGAGGCGGCTAACAAATCTAAAACGGTCCAAGTTAAAAAACACTATAAAACATGCAAAATACAAGTTTAAACAACAATTAAAACAATTGAAATAACATTACATTATTAAAGTTTAAAATTCTTTAAACATAGTACATATAACAATTTATTCTATATAGTCTTCTCAACTGTTTACTACCATTTCCCTCTTATCTGGAATAGTATTTTTCTTTTCACCCAGCCTCAACCAAATTTGGCTATTTATGTCCTCTTAAACCTTCCTTTTTCAAACTAAATATTTCTTCCTTCCTTCATGATTATCATTAAAATAATATTTAAAAAACTTTGTTGAAATTCTACCTATCCTTTTTCTTCCTTACTCATTACCAATCTCTCACCAATACCTTCTTATTGTACTCAGGTTTTCCAGCAGCATATACCAACATACATGTGTGTGTGTGTGTGTGTGTGTTTGTGTGTGTGTTTTCCTTTTAATTTCAATTTTGATTTTTAATTTTCTATTTTTTTCCCTTATTCCCCTTTAATTTTTATCGGATATTTTATTTTATCTGGTATTTGGTTTTCAAATAGAATGAAAACTAGAAATTTAAATTGCATTAAATCCTGGGAAACAGGTTTATTCTTCTCCCCACCCCTCTTTTAAAGATTGCAAACCTTGATTTAAAGCCACAATGAGGACTGGAAACTTGAAACAGCTTCCCAATATGAGGACTTGAAACTTATGGATTCCTAGTGGAAAACAACTTGCAGCCTGAAATATGGACACTGAGGGCTTACCTTCCCCCCTTTCAAACATCTCTTAAAACCTTTATTTTAAGCCACAATGAGGACTGGAAACATGGATCTTCTTAAACCCTGGGAGTGCTTACTGCAATCTCTTTTTAAAAGTATTGTCATCTCACCCTCATCACCATTTCCCTCCCTATTGCCAAATCCAGTTTGAAACCATTGTAACTGCTGAGGAGTCCTAGGAATGTAGTTTTGTGAGACACTGGCCCAGTATAGACCTCCCAAATAGGCCATTTTCCCCCCACAGGAAAGCCACAGCCGCCAAACCATGCGGCTTCCCTGCAGAGAAAAAAGAACCCCCGAAAAGCGCTGTGCTTGTGACGCCTGAGTGCGCCGATGGTGCACTTGTGATGTCACAATGGCGGCACGATGTGCAGATGCTATGTGTCCATCATGTCACAATGGCGGTGCCCGTAAAATGGCGCACCGCCATTGTGATGGCGCTGCACTGTCCTGGAGTTAGGGACCGTGTGGCTGCTGCCAGCACAGCGCATTTGGCCTTTCTGGACCGGGCCGCTGAGCCATCTCTGTCAAAGAGAGCTATGGTGATGCCACAACAAGCTACAATTCCCATTTTCCATAGCACTGAGCCAGGGCAGGAAGAGGTCTCAAACTGGATTATTCCTGCAGTGGGTTTTGGACCTTACTTTAAAAAAAATAGTCCAGATTTAAATGCTGCTTTAAAAAGTTATTTCCATCTCAGACCTAAGTGTTGCGGGGAAGGACTGCCAACATATTAGGTGATGCATTCCAGGGTATGTACAATTTACGGCCAAGTAAGTGACCCTGGGCATGTCACACACTCTCAACCTCAGAGGATGGTAATGGCAACCCCCTCATTGAAGAAACTTGCCAAGAAAACTCCATGATAAGGTTGCCTTAGCGTCACCATAAGTCAGAAAGGACTTGAAGGCACACAATAACCACAAAAAAGTCGGCAAATGAGATGGGGAATTTATCTCATGAATGACCCAGAAAAATCGTATAATTATGCTAAATGATTTCATACAACGTCACAAAAATCCGTCATTAAAGTAGTCACAAAGAAGCATTAACGCGCATCTTTTTACTTTGGGGATTTCAGTGACAATGCATTTCCAATATCACTTTATTTGTGCAATTGTGTGTGATAATCATTCACACAATTACTCACCATTTCTGCTTTATTTGCAGGATGTTTTAATTGCATTTTAGTCTCTGAAATTAATGCTGAAATTAGCTCCAGTATGAGAAACAACATAGGTAGTACATGGGAATAGGAGTCAGCATGTGGTAGTGGTCTGAGTGTTGGACTATGAATCTGGAGACCTGGTTCGATTCCACACTCCGCCATGAAAGCCAATGGGTGAGCTTGGGCACGTCACACTCTCTCAGCCTCAAGGGAAGGTAATGGCAAACCTTCTCTGAACTAATCTTGCCAACAAAACCCCAGGATAGCTTCGCCTTAGTGTCACCATAAGTGGGAAATGACGAATCCACACCACAAAAAGCAAGAAAGCCTCAAGAAAGAGCCAGTGTGGTGTAGTGGTTTGTGCAGTGGAGTATGACCCTGGAGACCAGGGGTTAAATCCCTGCTTGGCCAGAGAAACCCACTGAAGAACCTTAGGCATGTCACACTCTCTCAGCCTCAAAGGGAGGTACTAGCAAAACCACTTCTGAATACATCTTGCCAAGAAAACCCTGTGACAGGCTTCCCTTAGGGTGACCAAAAATAAGAAACAACCTGAAGGCACACAACAACACCAGTAACACCACAAACAGAGCTTAATCACACCTCACAATTCTACACACCAGGATACAGCCATCAACATGGGTATGTAAATGCAAGGTTAATATAATTATTATAAGCGGTAAATAATACAGTACATGGAACTAAATGATATGGAGATCTGGCGTTATTGGTTATAATTGGTATAATTTATGACTCTTCACACATTAATCTTAATTACTCTTAATTTTGCTTTTGAATTGTGTTCCATTTGTGTGCAACATGATTGGAAAATCTTTTGTGAAATTACATGAAATACCTTGGATGACCCTGGATTAATCTTTGGTTAACCTTCCAATTTCATAAAGGAGTTGACATACCCTCTTGAGATTTAATAGACAAAACCTGGGACGTGTGGGTAGATTTGGGAGTGCTATAATTTAAAGGAGATATCCTAATACAACCCCCCTTTTAACTGCCAGGAATTTTCTTTTTCTCTTCTTTTTATGAGTGTGTTCATTCTTCTTGTGTACCTTAAGAAGTCATCTAGAGTCACATCACACAGGAGGTTCTGTTGGAGTGTTAGGAGAGGCTTACTACACTTTGCTTTTTCCTGACCATGCTGGGAAGGGCATGGCTCTGCCCCTCTCTCCTCCCCTTTCTATTACATTCAGTGAGTGCAAGCTACTTTGCATCTTAAACTCAATTTCAAGCAATTGAATCATAGACTTGTAGAATCCTAGAGTTAGAAGAGACATAGAGGCCATCCAGTCCAACCTCTTGCTAGGCAGGAACTCACAAAGCTTCCCTGACAAATGGTGATCCAGTCTCTGTTTAAAGACCTCCAAGGAAGGAAACTCCACCACACTCCGAGGGAGTTTGTTCCACTGTCAAACAGCCCTTACTGTCAGGAAGTTCCTCCTAATGTTGAGGTGGAATCTCTTTCCTGGAGCTTGCACCCATTGTTCCAGGTCCTATTCTATGGAGCAGCAGAAAGCAAGCTTGCTTCCTCCTCAATATGACATCCCTTCAAATATTTAAATAGGGCTATCATATCACACCTTGTTAACCTTCTCATCTCTAGGCTAAACATACCCTGCTCCCTAAGTCATTCACCATAGGGCATGGCTTCCAGACCCTTCACAATTTTCCAGGTGAGGCTTGACCAAAGCAGAACTGAGTTGGCACTATTACTTCCCTTGATCTAGACACTATACTTCTGTTGATGCAGCCTAAAATTGCATTGGCCTTTTTAGCTGCTGCATCAAGCTGTTGACTCATGTTCAACTTGTGGTCTACTAGGGCTCCTAGATCCCTTTCACATGTAGTCTCCTTAAGCCAGGTGTTCCCCATCATATATCTGTGCATTTCATTTTTCCGCCCTAGGTGCAGTACCTTACATTCCTCTGTGTTGACATTCATTTTGTTAGTGTTGGCCCAGCTTTCTAATCTATTAAACTCATTTTGAATTCTGATCCTGTCCTCTGGGGTATTAGCTACTCTTCCTAATTTGGTGTCATCTGCAAATTTGATTAGCATGCCCTCTATTCCTTCATTCAAGTTATTGATAAAGATGTTGAATAGCACTGGGCCCAGGACAAAATCCGAAGAGAGCCTTCTCTGTGGCTGCTCCCAGACTGTGGAAGCCCCTGCCACGCGAGGTCAGGTTGACCCCCTCTTTGCTCTCCTTCCACTGGCAGCTGAAGACATTTTTAGGCAGGCGTTTGGTGGCTAGATTTATTTGAGTGCTGTTTTAATGTTTAATGTTTTATGATTATTGTTGTTTTGAATTAGGTTGTTTTTATGTAGTGTCTAAATTCAGAAACTGGCGGATGTCTTAATGCAGAAAGCGGTAGAGGTTTGTGGATGTAAACTGGTGGAAGTTCACCTTCAGAAGCCAGTTGACGGAAGTTGGTGGAAACCCACTGGCTGAACTTAAGCAACTCACACTCTCTCAGCCTCAGAAGGCAAAGGCAAGCCCATCTGAACAAATCTTTCCAAGAATACCCCATGATAGGTTTAACTTAGGGCAGACCTGCACAACATACGGCCTGGAGGCTGCATGCAGCCCACCAAAGGATTTTGGGTGGTCCCCAAGGATTTGGAACAACTTCAAGGGTCCTCCACCAATCAGCCTTCCCCTGAGTAGAAGGCCAGACAGCATAGGAGGTGGATGGGCAAATGTTTGCTGAGTAAAGCTCCTCCACCATTTGGCTTTCTCCTGAGGAGTGGGCCAAACCGCAGAGGAAGAGGAGGACGGGCAAATACTTGCCCCAAGCCTCCTCCGCTGCTTGGCTTTTGCCTGAGGAGAAGGCCAGATGGAGGATGAGGATGAGTGAACACTTGCAATGCTCCTCCTCTGAGGATGGAATTAATATAATATAATAAATTAATATTAATTAAAACCTATCTGTGGCCCGAAGAAGTTAACTTGTTTTAATGTTGGCCCCTTCCTAGTGCCAAGTTGTGCAGGTCTGACTTAGGCTCATCATAAATTGCAAATGACTTGAAGGCACGCCACAACAACAAATGTGGCTCAGGCTATTGTTTCATTTTTGTTGTTGTTCTTACACTCATGCCCTTTTTTGAAAAAGGGCAGTCCACTCCAGAGCCCAATCTGGGCCATCTTTTGGCTGTTTCCTGTGTGAACCATTTGCTAAAATAATAGGCACTCCCAGTCTCTGAAAGCAAAGGAAATGAAACTAGCTGTGAGCCTCCTTGTTGTGAAGCAGCAAGCATGGCAGCTACTCCTAGGGATGTCATTCAGGAGCTCTGTGAGGAAGCCACTTGTTCTCTCTGCCTGGATTATTTCACAGATCCAGTGACCATTGAATGTGGGCACAATTTCTGCCAAGGCTGCCTTACTCAGTGCTGGCAGCAATTGGACCAGGAAGTCTGCTGCCCTCAGTGCAGAAAGTCTTTCCAGCCCAAGAACCTTGTGCCAAATTGGCAGCTGGCAAACTTTGTGGAAATAACCAAGAAGCTCAGGCATCTAGGGGGAAAGGGGGCACTGGCCAAAGAAGTCAAGGGGGAAATCTGCGAGAAGCACCAGGAGCCTTTGAAACTTTTCTGCAAGACTGACCGAACTGCCATCTGTGTGGTTTGTGACAGATCTCTGGGGCATAGAAATCATGAGGTTGTTCCAGTGGAGGAGGCTGCCCAGCAGTGCAAGGTAGGAAATCACTGGACTTCTTGAAAGAAGTTGGTATAGTTTTGGATTCTTCTTTAAATGCTGGTTGGCGTTTTGTTAAGAGAGGGTTACGATGGCGGAGGTCCAGTTCATGCCATCGTAAATCACTTTGGGTGCATCTGCACTGCACAAATGATGCAGCCATGGCTACATCCTACAGAATCCTGGGATGAGTAGTTTTGTGCGGCATGTGTTTAACAATATCATCACATATGTTTGACCAGTATATATCAATAACTAAACATATATAAAACTATAAATATCACCTATAAAACCTGTTATCCTAAATCTCTGTATTAAATTTTCAAACAGTTCATCCCCAACCACCCCCCTTTCTCAAGCCGGTGGCTATAGCCAAGATGGGATCAGCCCACACATACCAGGCTTGAGTGGGAAGCCTCCTTTCTCACAGTTCTTTTCAGCTTTATTACAACACATTAACCCTTACAGAACTAACCCAACATTTATACAATCCCAATTAACCAGAAACTGTCAATCTCATCTTTAAATCAAATCAATTTCTGGCAGGAAAGCATTCAGTTATTCATTAACTAAATGTGCATCTTGACACTCTCTCCCTTTCTTTCCTTCAGCCAAATGTGAACATTTGTTTTCTCTTTAGAATCAGATCTGCATTCACCTGGAATTTATGAAAAAGGAGAGAGAGAAAATGCTGGCATATGAAGCTGAAACAGAAAAGGAATGCCAAGACTTACTTGTAAGTGTAAATATTACTGAGAAGGTAGAATTGTAAATATATTACTAAGAAGGTGTAACTGTAAATATTACTGAGAATATTAATAAGAAATATTCAAGGGCAGGCTCTCCTTCTTTGGAGATCTTTAAATGTTGTACGAGCATCTTTCAGGAGTGCTAAAGTTGTGTATCCTTGCATGGCAGGGGATTGGACCAGATGTGGCCATTCCAACACTAGGATTCTATGATTTTGAGAAAGCACTTGAACCAATATGTGGGAGGACTTTCTTGGTGGCTGCTCCTAGGCTGATCAGGCTAGGCTAATCCCATCTTAGTTCTCTTTCCACTTGGTTCTCTTTCTCTTTTTATTAAACAGACATCTGGGATTTATTGGTTGTGCAGAATGTTTTTTATAGTGTGTGGGGATGTGGAAATGAGTTGGTACTATTATTTCCTGTGATCAATAGAAGTATAGTGTCTAGATCAAGGGAAATAATAGTGCCACTCTATTCTGTTTTGGTCAGGGCCCCACCTGGAATATTGCATCCAATTCTGGGCACCACAATTCAAAAAGGACATTGAG
>NC_056523.1:13353485-13368784 GCF_019175285.1 Sceloporus undulatus
ACCTCCAAAGAAGGAGACCACCACTCTCCAGGACAACGTCTTCCACTATCTAAAAGCTCTTACTGTCAGAATGTTCCTCCTGAGACTTAGGTAGAATCTCTTTCCCTGTAGTTTGAATCCATTGATCCTTGTCCTAGGCGGGTTACAGACCGCCGAAAAGTGGCGGCCTGCACCCGCCCCTTTCCCCGCCGGATTGGGGCCTCAGTGGTCAGAGCGGCAGCCGCTGAGGCCCCAATCCACTGCTTTCCAGGCTGCGGAGAAGCAGCAAAAGGCCCCTTCCCCACAGCCTGGAAAGAGGTGTCCTTGGGGCTTCAAGCCCCAAGGACATCCCGCAGCGGTGGGGAGGAGGAGAAAGGGGCCGCTTGGCTCCTTTCTCCTCTGCGTCGCTGGCCGCAGTCGTCTGAAGGCTGCACCCAGTGACACAAATGGCAAAAGGAGCTCCGTTTCGGAGCTCCTTTTGTGGCCAGGGAAGGGGTGCACTATGCACCCTGGTGCGGCATGATGATGTCACATCCGCGCCACCCCGTATAGAGATGGCGCAGTCGTGACGTCGTAATGGCGGTGGCCGTGTGGAACGGCCACCGCCATTTGTGTGCGCTCCGCGCGTGCTAACATTGGGGGCATCCGGAAAGGACGCCCCTTTCTAACCCTAGCACGCTCGGAGCGCGCACTTTTAAGCCTGTTTGTACCGGGCCCTAGTCTCTGGAACTGTGAAAAACAAGCCTGTTCCCTCTTCATATGACATCCCTTCAAATATTTAAACATGACTATAATGTCCTCTCTTAATCTTTCTTTTCATCACGGTAAACAATCCCAGATCCTCATAGGTCATGGCTTCCAGACCATTCACCATTTTAGTTGCCTTTTTCTGGACATGCTCCAGCTTCTCAACATCCTTCTTGAATTGTGGTGCCCAGAACTGGACACAATATTCTAGATGAGGCCTGACCAAAGCCTTCCCTTGAGGCTGAGAACATGTGACACCTGGCCCCCAATCTCTGGGCAACCTCTCCTAGTGGTTTCAAGGAGACAGTAAAAAGCATATGGGACAAAACTGAACCCTGAGAGACCCCACTGGCCAGTGGCTAAGGAGTCAACTAGGAATGGAGCCACTGTAAAACACTACAGGTACCTCCAAGCAGGGTCACCCAGGAAGGTAACATGGTTGATGGTATCAAAAGCCACTGATAGGTCCATCAGAACCAACAAACACACTTCTCCTGGTTAATTCCAGATATTGATTGTCCACTAAGGTGACTAAAGCTGTCTCCAACCCATAGCCAGGTCTGAAGCCAAATTGACATGGATGCAGGAATATCCTAGCCTGTGAAGACACCATCATAGTCCTTCAAATACACTGTACTTGAGCTGCATAGGGCTTTGTAAGTCATTATCAGCACTTTGAATTATGCCCGGAGCTGTTATCATGCCTGGTGGAGTTGTTGCAACAAGGGATATGCATGCTCCCTGTAGCCAGCCTTAGTTAGTAATCTGGGCATAGCTCTTTGAGCCAGCTGAGGTTTCTAAACAATGTTTTGATTTTATACCCATGTATTTATTGCAGAAGCAAATGAATGCAGAGATTGAGAAGACAGTAGCAAATTTCAGACAACTGCACCAGTTTCTGGAAGAACAAGAGATGCTTCTGCTGGCTAAGATGGAATTGGCGGTGAAGGAAATCACAAAAGCAAGGGATAAGGGCTGGATGAGAATTTCAAAGGAATTCTCCTTTGTTGAGAGTCTTGTCCAGGAGATGGAAGAGAAATGTCAACAACCACATATGCAACTCCTTCAGGTAAGATGATCAGAAACAGACAGGGTGCTCTCTAAAGGAAACCCAATGTCAGAATTTTTGTGTGCCTCTCGTATTTACAAAAAGAGTGAAGGGACTCAGTTTTGATGTACCAAGAACCAGCTTTAGAATACACAGGAGCATCCAAGAGGAAAAGGAGCAGTGAATTTATCTTCTGTCTAACATGGATGGAAACACTCGCCATTTTTGCCCTTCTGCTTGTGCAGGGGTGGGGAAATATGTGGCCTCTGGCCCCTCTTTTCTGGCCTTTGAATCCCTCTTCCAGTCCCCCAAAGCCTCCAGTCCCCCTAATCGGATGAGGGATGGGTGGGTGCAATTTGGAGACAATTTTTACCCCCAAACCATGCGGAAAGCACCTGAAATGTGTGAAGATACCTCTCCTAGAATCCCCCATCACCATCAAAGTCCTTCTCAAAATGGCAAGAGAAAGTGATGCTACATCCCTTCCAGTTTCCATTCAAAGAGAGATTCTGAAGAATAAGCTCAGAGGTATTTTGGCATGCTGGGGGGTCTGTGTGTGCAGGGGGCCATATGGGTGGGAAACTGGCCTTTGGCCCCTGGACAGCTGCCACACTAATGTGTTTTGGCTGAATCCCTCTAATCTGCTCTTTGTGTGGTGCTTATGGGCTTTTGAGGAATCTTATTGCATCACTCGGCCACGTAAAGATCCCCCCACAGATATATATGTGTGAACATTCTGCCCACCGTTATTCTATTATGATACTATTATTTTTAGATGTTATTGTTGTAATTTTTAATGGGTAGAATTGTTTAATCCTTTAAAGGGGGGATTGTATATATTGTAATTTTTAAGTAAGCAGAGAGAAAGTAGCATAGAAGTGTTCTTCTGCTCGCTTCTCTGCCTGACCTTGTAGCACTTCCATGGGGAGTTGGTTGAAAAGTGTTCCATTTGTCACACTGGAAAAATCCATTTGGCTAAAGGGATGCTTTTACAATCAGCTCCTATGGCTTTATGACACCACGTAAGTGCTATAGAAGCCATGTGGAGAAGCAAACAGAAAGACATTTTTTTGCCGCTTCATCTCTGCTTACTTTTGTAATACGGTAAGTCTCTTTTTGATCATTGTTGGAAACAGGAAGCTGAATTATATGGACTTCTTGTTTCATTTGGCTGGAATTCTCTCATTTATTACTTTGGGGCTAGTGGATGCACTATTACTGACAGCATCCTTTGTGTGTTCACAGATGGCATCCCACACATTTTCAAGGGTTACACTGGTTTCCAAAAGCACTTTCTTGCCATAAAGGAGAACACAAATTTTATTGGACTGAGAAGGAAATATGTAGCCCTACCTTGCCCCCAGCGTCGTTTCCATTTTCCAGATCCCCCTCCTATAACATGCACCACAGCTCCTTTCTCTTGTGATATGTCACAATGCAGACAAAGGCCTCTTTAGGCCTCCTTGTATAATCTTATATCCATCCTCATCAGTCCTTGAATGGAGAGGGCTTGTGTAGAAGCATCATTGTTATTGTTAATTGGGGCTTTTAAGTGTTGTGTTGGAGGAAGGGATAATTGGTTTTATTCTGTATTTTTATTGTATTCTGTATTGTATTTCACTTTTGTTGTAAACCACCTCAATCCAACCGGAGAGCCGAGATAAAAATAAGATTTTATTATTATTTATTATTATTAGGGTGGGCCAGAGTGTGAATGGCATATGACAGCTCTTACTTCCATCTTCTTTCTTTCTTTCTGTTTTCCTCCAGGATGATAGAAGCATTTTTCTGAGGTAACTGGATCCCAACTGCTTTCATTACTGCTACATAATGGTGAAAAGGGTCTGTATATTGCATACATGTCCAGAGGAGAGTGATCAAGATCTAGAAATTAAACCTTATGAGGAATGGATTAGAGAATTTGATACAGTTAGCCTAGAGAAGAAAAGACTGAGAGGTGATGTGATACTAGCCATCTTCAACTATCTGAAGAACTGTCACATAGGAGCGGAAGTGAATTTGTTATCTGCTGCTTCAAAGGAAACTAATGGATAACAATTTCAAGAGAGGAGATTCCAGCTAAACTTTAGAAAGAATATTCTGATTGTAAGAGCTATTTAAGACCACCTTGGAAGGTGATAGAGATAGATTCTCCTTTACTGTAGGTTTTAAATGGGCACATGTCAGGGATGCTAAAGTTTAGGATTCTCACATTGGCCAATTCCTGCATTGCACTAAATGAGCCTTGATGCCACTTCCAGCTCTGTACTATATGTCTATGATTGTCTGGTGTTATAACTTTTTTAGGATGATGGTAGGCACATTTGAAACTAAACAAACTGCAGTGAATGTCACCAACAAACAACTCCTGTGGGGAGCTTAGACACAGTCACAGATGATGAGTAATTTGCTCAAGAAAATGGGTTAAAGAAAAATCATAGGGCTCATTCCCACTACAATTTACTTCGAATTGCAGATCGAGTTAAATATCTGTTGTACCCATTTGAAGTCGGTTTCGATCCGATTCTGATCCAATAGAGTTCCTTAAAAGTGGGGTAAATGCAGAAAACCCGCTCTTATTTGACACTACTTTTCAAGATGTTCCCTTGAGAAGAACTGAATCACAAGGATGCTCAACAAGTGGGAACGGCCTTTGGATCAGAATCGCATCTCACTGGAGGGGAGGGACTATGGCAGAGGGGTTAGCAGGGGCTCTTATTTTGGTCATCCACTGCCTGGCTTTGGAATATTAGCTATTGTGACAATGAGGAAGAACATCCTCACCAAGGTATGCCCCTTCCTGACTTGGTTGTTGTTGGTGTTTATGTGCCTTCAAGTTGCTTCCAATGTACGGCAACCCTAAGATGGGGTTTTCTTGGTAAGATTTGTTCAGACGAGGTTTGCCATTGTCTTCCCCTGAGGCTGAGAGCATGTGACGTGCCCAAGGTGGGTTTCATGGCTGAGCTGGGAATCGAACATGTGCATCTAGTTTTTCTGCAGTTTTTCTCTCAGGGTGCCATTGCTCCATTCTAAGGAATCCTGGAATGTGTAGTTTTGGGAGAGAATGTTAAAGACCCTATAAAACTACACATAGGATTCCATAGAATGGTGCTTTTTCTACTGTGTGGATGCACCTTAATTCTCTCTATTTTGCTCCACTCTGGAATTCTGAATTGGATGGGTACCCATTTACAGTAATCTTGTTTTTCTCCCCCAGCAACATGGAAAAGGTGACATTTGCGTATCCAATGGCTTTCCCTCCAGAGCTGAAGTGGGAAATTTGGGACTCCCGTGAAATAAGTTCCTTTCTAGCTAGTGTCATGAAACAGTTCAGAGGTAATAAAGAATTTCTTGTATGCTGTATTAGTTCAAAAGCAAAGATGACATGACTTTTATTTGGCCACCGCATGGTTTCCCACAGGATACAATTCCGTCGAGCATTTTTCAATCACTCGGAAGTACTGGCCAGCAAACAAACAACAAAAACGCTACCTAAATCCAGTTTGTATGTGAAATTAGGATTCCTATTTCCTATCATTAGTAGGTATTAGTTTACACTTAAATGAACCACATTTGCATGGGTTGTTCAACAGCCTAGTTTGGAGAGGTACTTTTTGAGCTGGCCACAATATGTTTCATTCTTCACCAGCCTGAATGGCTTGTCATTAGGTGCATGAAAACCTCTTTATCCTGTTCTTTCCAATACAGAATGAGTGTCTTTTCTGTCTACTGTAGTAGGAGAGTTTCTGATGGCAATTTGAGAGCTAGGAGGCATCTGCATTACAGTATTAATGCAGTTTGACACCACTTTAAGTGTTGTGGTGCCATCCTATGGAATCCTGAGATTGTAGTTTTACAATGTCTTCCCTGCCAGAGTGCTGATGCACCACAAAACTATAAATCCCAGGATTCCATCCCTTGGGGCCATGGCAGTTACAGTGGTGTCAAACTGCATTATGTCTACAGTGTGACAGTAGCTGAAGTAGAAATTGAATCAAATCCAAAGGAGGTAGAATCAATCTGAGGCATTCTTATTCAGTAGTGTTCATTGCAAGTTACTCCCAGTGAAGCAAACATAGGATTGTTACCTATACCAGTTATTAGAACAACCATTATTTATGAAACACATGTGTAAGAAACATTTAATTGTAATATCTCCATTAGCTTGTAATGTAGATGCAAGATGATGAAATACTGTATCTTTGAAATATTTATGATCCTGTTTTTTGTCTGTGTTTGTATTTCTGTCTCTGGTATCATATTTTCTGTTAAGGAAGTAATGCTGAGGAACACATCTACTGTATTTTGTTCACTGAGGTATATCTGTATTGATGTTACAAGATGTACTGTAAACTTTTTGTTGTGATGGTGTGCCTTCAAGTTGTTTCTGACTTATGGCGACCCTAAGGCAAACCTGTCATGGAATTTTCTTGGCAGACTTTGTTCAGAGGTTTGCCATTGCCTTCCCCTGAGGCTAAGAGCGTCTGACTTAGCCAAGGTCATCCAGTGGGTTTCATTGCCAAGCCAGGAATCGAATCCTGATCTCCAGAGTCATAGTCCACTGTTCAAACCACTAAGACACATTGGCTCTCACACAATGGTCTAAAATGCTTAATCTTTCTATCTCTTTATTTTCCCAGATGCTCTGATATCAGGACAGCAGTGGCAGAAGGGTAAGTATCCAACAGAGAAGCACATCCACAGAAGGAGACAACAGGGGAAAGATGTGAGAATGGGAATGTGATTCCATTTCATTTCTTCTCTGAGTCTTCCTTGATTTCTCTTTCTTCTCATCTCTCTCCATCCTTAACAGCAAACGTCACACTGGACCAGGACACAGCACACCCACAACTTATCCTCTCTCCGGACCACAAGAGTGTGAGATTGGGAGAAAAATGTCAAAAGCTGCCTAAGAAGGAGGAAAGATTTACTGAGAAATATATCGTGTTAGGCTGCAAAGGATTCACAGCAGGGAGACATTTTTGGGACGTTGCTGTAGGAAATGAAGAGGAATGGGCAGTCGGGGTCGCCCGGAAATCTGTGAAGAGAAAAGGCTCAATTGAGTTTAATCCTAAAGGAGGAATCTGGGAAATGGGGAAGTGGGGTGGGCAGTACAGGGCCCCCAATCCATCCCCTGAATCTCTTCTTCGCTTGGGCAAGGAGCCCAAGAGGATCCGAGTGTCTCTGAATAGTGCTGCAGGTGAGGTGGCCTTTTATGACGCGGACACAGCGGCCGCAGTCTACACCTTCTCAGCAGCCTCATTCGCAGGAGAGACTCTTCTCCCCTTCTTTTGGGTGAGGCAAAAAGGCTACCTCAGGGTTTCCTAAAAGAAATGTACAAGTCTGCTCCATCGACCGAAATAGTGGGATTGTTTTCCCAGAAGGGATGGATTTAAACATTTTAAAAAATATATTTGTAATGAGCACTCTCGACAGCTTTTCCAAAATCAGTTTTATTGTTAACTTCCTCGAGTCAATCTCAACTCATGGCGACCGTATAAATGAGACTTCCCCAAGATTCCCTATCTACCACTGCTCTGCTTAGGTCCTTTAAATTCATGCTCATCACCTCATTTATAGAGTCCATCCATCTAGCATGCAACCTTCCTCTCTTTCTACTTTCCCTTCACCTTTCCTAGCATTACTATTTTTACCAATGAGTCCTGCTTTCTCATGATGTGGCCAAAATATGGCAGCCTCAATTTCATCAACTTGGCTTCTAGGGAGATTTCAAGCTTGATCTGTTGTTCAAGGATCCGTTGGTTTGTGTTTTTGTTCATCCACAGAATCCTCAGTGCTCTTCTCCAGAAGCACATTTTAGACAGGATTAATTCTAATCCTATTTAGAAAAAAATACAAAACTGTTGGGTTTTTAAAATTCTCTTTTCCTGGAGTTCCTTCCTACCTGCGCAGTTCTGTCCTAAAAGAAACAAAAACCACTTTTAACAGTTACAAATAGCTCAAAACGTTCATGCACTGTTAACCTCCCAATTAGATTAATTCAATGTACTCTACTTGGGACTCAGAAACTGTTGCTAGTGCAAAACTATCAGAGGGTCAGAGCAGACAGGCAGGAAAAGGTGGCTAGATCCTGCATTTCCCCAAAACGGGTCAAAATCCCCCTGCCCAAATGGCCTACTCCCAAGGGAGGCAAAATGCACACAACCCAACCACAGTTTAGCATCAACTAATGCCAAGGCTCTCAACAACAGGGCCATCGATATCTAAAGGAGCTTCCTATATGAGTAGGAATTGAAGCTTGAATGGGGATAGAAGTGTGCTGGAGGTGTCCTCCTCTATAACCCACCATTGGGTGCCAGCATGGTATAAAGACATGGGAAAGGGCCTTTTCTGCCCTGGCTCCTTAGTTATGGGATAGCCTTTGTGTAAAGTTCTGATTGGCACGGATGTTTTCATTCTGGTGCCAAGTTGAAATTTGAGTTTTCTAGGTGCAAACCAGAGATCTCGTGGTGTAAGGCAAGATATAATAATCACAGAAATCAATTCGGAAGGGGTCACAAGCAGTGTTGTCACTAGGGGGATGCAGGGGGTGCAAGGGGTTCAGACCACACCGGGAGATGCCCTAAGATGGGGTGAAAGCTGTCTCAAATTGGATTATTTGTGCAGTGTGTTTTGGCCCATAATCATCCAGACCCTTTGCCATCTTGGTCACTCTCCTCTGAACATGTTCCAGTTCATCAATATCCTTTTGGAATTGCAGTGCCTAGAACTGGACTAAGAACTCCAGGTATTATTGTTATTACTATTATTATTTTATCCCACCTTTCTCCCAATGTAGGCGGTAGTAGTAGTTGTAGTAGTAGTAGTAGTAGTAGCATTCCAAATTACTGGTTGTTAATCTGCTGCTTACTTTGTCTTTATTGTATACTAGTTAGTATTATTGTAGAGATATTTTAATCATGTAATGTTGTTTTAGATTGTATGTTGACTGGCAGGTTTTTATTCTCCCCCTTATTTTATTCTCCCTTTGCTATGTAAAGTGCTGTCCAAACTTTACAACGCTCTATAAATAAATGTTAATAATAATAGTAGTAGTTATTATTATTAATAATAATAATCTCAAAACTGTCCCTGCTAAATGACACTGAATTCCATGGGGTTTTTAATCCCAACTGATTAGATTTGAAGATTGCTGCATTAAACATTAAGGCCGAGAGAGTGTGACTTCCCCAAGGTCACCCAGTGGGTTTCATGGCCGGGCTAGAAATCGAACCCTGGTCTCCAGGGTTGTAATCCAACCACACAAACTGCTGGCAATCAATATTGATGATGATGATGATGATGATGATGATAATGATAATGTTCTTTGCTTAGTTACCACATCCCCTTTCTTCACCATGGCAATCTTCCTCTTTATCATTTCATCTGGGAAAACTGACTCATTCTTGACAGAGGTACTTGGATAACCAGGTCATTGCTTTCAACTTCAGTACAACGGTTCCCATTCTCTTCAAAGTCAGACCATGGCGTTTCATCATCAAATTCAATTGTACTATTTGTGCAGCAAATGTCTTCAGACGTAGGAGCTCAATCTCTTAACCTGAAATGGCATAGCCCTTGGGGCATGTTGCTCTTACGTCCAGCAGATGGTGATGTTTTTCAAAAACCAGTATTTTTACCTGTCACAGGTGTGACATCTCTATATAAAAACATATTAGGCATATTAAAAACATGCCTGTATTTGAACGGAACGTTGTGTCGAAATTTCAAAGAAGTCAGTGAAGAACTTTTGGAGATTTAAGATTTTGAACAAACAAACATTTACATTTTTATTTATATACATATGAGATATATATATGATTCTATGACTTATGGCTAGTCCAACACTCAAACCACTATGTCATGCTGGCTCTCATCATCATTATTATTATTATTGGAATAATAATAATAATAATTATACCGCCGTTCCAATGATCACGGCGGTTAACAATAAAAAAAAAACAATAACAATACATTATATAACATAAGAAACCAAATAAAACCATACAAACACAAAAAGCCATAATTCATTCTAACTTAAAACCAATAAAAAACAGCAATAAAATCCCTAGCTAAAACACGATCAAACATCAAACAGGAAGCAGATAACAATTCAAGACATGGTAGGGAAAGCTTGCCGAAACAAATGGGTCTTCAAATCTTCTTAAAGGACTCAAGGGAGAGGGCTGAGCGGAGCTCGGAGAGGGAGAGAGTTCAGGACTGCGGGCAGCGGGACCGACAAAAACCCCTGCACAGTTAATTACCATTCGTCACAGGAACTCTCAGAAGTTGTCTCCCTCCTGACCTAAGAGTGCGGGGCGGATTATAGGGGGAGAGGCGGGTCCTCCAAGTACTCGGGGCCCAAGCCATTTAGGGCTTTATAGGTCGCGACCAACACCTTGATTGCGCCGGAAGCGAATAGGCAGCCAATGCAAGATCTTTCAAGATAGGTGTTATGTGGCTGATGCGGTTGGCAAGGAAACGGATAGGCCTTCAGAAGAAGACCAGAGGTTTGACAACAATGACTCTTCTTGACATCAAGTTGAGAAAAAGAAGTCAACAGAAGATATGGTGGAGGAGGAGTTATCGACTTACTGGAAGATTCCCCAATGGGGAGATGTTGCCGTCATCGCTATGTGGCTTTCCATATACAGTGGTACCCCGGGATACGAAATACACGCGTTACAATTTCCGGGATACGAAAAATAATATAGGAAAAAACCTGTTCGGTTTACGGTTATTTTTCGGCTTACGAAAAAAAAATTGGTGCTTTTCGGCGCTTTTTCGCACGAATAGCGGGCTTTCAGCGAGCGGTATGGCTTTTTTCGGCTAGCAAAGATTTCGGTTACGAACAGCGCTGCGGAACGAATTACATTCGTAACCGGGGTACCACTGTAATCAACAGTGTTTTCTGAAGTACAACACAGGCATTCCTTTCAAGTGTTGGAGGCAGAACCCTTTTGCAGTACTGGTGGCGCATAGCGGCACTGAGAAAACAGGCCATGCCTGATGACCTCTTTGAGCACCTCATCCTTCTGAGACAGAACAGGGCACTCTCACCTCGTAAGTTTCAAAACAAACTTGTAGAAGAACAAAGTTAAAGGAGATTTAACTGAAACAACATTAATGGCGTGGTGGGAGTTATGCAGACAGCCAGATGTTGCGAACTCCAGCTCCCAGTATTCCCACCACTGGGCTAGGAAAATGTCATCCACAGCATCTGGATGGTTGCAGATTTCTGACCCTAATCTGCCAAAGTGGATTTTTTGTAGTTCAGGGGGTGGCCCTTAGAAGCATTGTTGCGGTATGCCTTCAAGTCAATTCCAACTCATGGCACCCTAAAGCAAAGTATCATGAGGTTTTCTGGTCAGATTGTTCAAAGGGAGTCATCGTTGCTCCTTGAGGCGAGAGAGTGTAATTTGCCCAAGGTCCACTCAGGGAGTTTCCATGACTGAGTGGGAATTCCAGCCATGGTCTCCTAGATTAGAGAGTCTTAGTCTAAGACATAAACTAATGCACTACTGCACAGCCAACATTTCATGAAATATTTTGATTTAGGTGGTACCTATGAGAACCCATCGAGAGCAAACACACTCGGCATGTGTTTTAAAGGCCTTTTTTCGGTCTTCAGGCAAATGGGAATGCCTGGTTAGGGATGGTGGCTGAGGACCCTACAGAAACAATTGTGGGGAGGCCACATGCCTTTCCCTTGAATTTATAAAGTATAAAATGCTATAAAAATTTCTATGTGTTGTATGCATGGTATACTGGTGGTGAGTGGGGGCGGATGTAATCTGGGTAAAATCTCTGGATCACGGTTGGCAGTTTTCTTTATATTGTCTCTGTGGTATTATCTCAAGGGTGCAGGCGTTGGCCTTTTGTGGCTCCCAGGATTATTTTTGAGGCACCCAGTTCCCCCTCATGAAAAAAATTCAGTAGAAGCAGTCCTCGATCATCCTGGAGGGAGCATGTGGCCCTAAATGCTACTGGATGGGTTACCTGCTGACTCTGGCACTTTGACCTTTTTTATTATTATTTATTTAATTAAGGAATTATAAATCCCACCTTCTCCCAAATGGAGGGTAAAAGATACGAAGAGCCCATTACTTCTTTGAACCACTGAGGGAGAATTCAGTTGAGCAAGCAGTGGAATAGTAGGTTTTGCAAGTCCTGCTGCTATAGATCAAAGCATCCCCAGTTCACTAAGTCATCCTCATAGGGCACAGTTTTCCAGAACTTTCACCATTTTTCACCCTCCTTTGGACACGCTCCAGCTTCTCAACATCCTTTTTGAATAGTGTGGCCAGAACTGGACACAATATTCCAGGTGGGCCTGACCAAAGCAGAATGCATCACTATTACTTCCCTTGATCTAGACACTTGCTTCTTTAATGCAGCCCAGAATCACTTGGCTTTTAAGCTGCCGCATCACACGGTTGACTCATGTTTAACTTGTGGTCTACTAGCTCCTAGATCCCTTTCCACACAGAGTCTTGGTCAACCCGAGTTTCTACTCTGGCAACTCTACTGGTGAAGTAATGGGACACAACTGGGCAGAAGTTCTAAATAGGAAACTCACGAAACGCCGTATCTCATGACTCCCAGGCATAGCATTTTCAAGGGATAGCCGATCTCGGGACTCAGTCCGGAATAGTCTCCAGTTTCATGGTTCATCCCCAGGCAGGAGACTGTTGCTCAGATTCTCCAATTTGGTGGACTCGGATCCAGCCATGGGGAAAGAGCTCTGTGCAATCTCTAACTCAGCAATTAGAACCTTGTTTCATACTATTTAATGGTGGATTGTCTCTGCACTTGGAAAGAGTCTCAGTGTATGTGGTGTCTATGGGCCCTTACACATGTGGGGGGTTTGCAGCTCAGATCCGCAGTCACTCCTAGCAATGCGAAAGTAAGGTTATAAAACGTGATGTTTTTACCACATACCTGGTTGCCTTTCCATGCCCTTCCGAATCGAGGGGAAGTGGAGTAAGTGTGTCCAGCAAGGTCACGTGATGTGGATTCAAGCAAAGTGAGTGCACATGTATTACACACCAGAGGGTCAACTATCGAATTGGCACCCTTGTGCATGCTCAATGGGCTCTGATGCCTTGGCCTCCTTTGCTGTCCCCTCTTAGCTGTCATTTTTATCGAGGTGAAGGAGGATGCAGTGGATGATGGGATAGGTAGGGTGAAGGAAGGAGAGTCAGGGTCTAGGAGGTCAGGGGAGAGAAAATGAGAAAAGGGGCAGGGTGAAGGAGGGGAGCAGATCGAGTCTAGGAGGAACGGAATTAAGAGAGGAAAGGGGCAGGGTGAAGAGAGTGGAGCAGATAGGGTCATGAGACGCAGGGGAGAGGGATAGGCGCAGGGGTGAAGGAGTGGAGCAGATCAGGGTCCCAGGATGCAGGGATGATGGATAGGCTGTAGGGTGAAGGAGAGGAGCAGATTGGAGGTCTAGGAGGACACGGTATGAGGGATAGGCGGCGGGTGAAGGAGGGAGCAGTCGGGTCTAGGAGGATGAGGGATGATGGATAGGTGTAGGGTGAAGGAGGGGCAGATTGGGGTCTAGGAGGACGCGGGATGATGGGATAGGGCAATTGAAGGAGGGGACAGTGGGTCTGGAAGGGCAGGGGATGAGGGTAGGCTCGGTGCAGGAGGGGACTGATATGGGGTCTGGAGATGGGGGAATGATGGGAAGGCGGCAGGGTGGCGAGAGGAGGAGATGGCTGAAGAGGAAGAGGGGTGACAGAGCAGGAAGCAGGGGGCAAAGGGGTAACATTGGATGATCTTCCACACAGACCAATTCGAAGGAAATCGAAGTGGCTTGAATGCAATTCTTGGATTCCCTTTTTTATGGAATTCTCAAAATGAGAGGTCACTTTGGAAATCACTGGAAGCCCCATGAAGGAGCCCCATAGAAAGAAATCGCACGAGAACACATTCAGTTATGACGGGATTCGCTCGTTGGACCCGCTTTCAATCGGAACTGATCTGCAAAAGCTCTAAAA
This sequence comes from Sceloporus undulatus, assembly GCF_019175285.1. Taxonomy (NCBI): domain Eukaryota; kingdom Metazoa; phylum Chordata; class Lepidosauria; order Squamata; family Phrynosomatidae; genus Sceloporus; species Sceloporus undulatus. Next base: position 13,367,262 of record NC_056523.1, read on the forward strand.
ATCTCCGTGTGATAAACCTAATGTTTACTTAGCTCTGCTCCCACTCCTGTCATTGTACCAGATCTACAATAAAGCATTTAGGTTGTGACCCCAAATGTGGAACAATCTACCGGAAGGACCATCTATTGCCAGCTTGGAAGCTTCAAGAGGGCACTTAAGATGGATCCTTCCAGCAGGCCTACCCACCTGACCTATTATGATGACCTGAAAGAACCTGACATGACAAGATGAAATTACGACAGCAGCTTTAGCAATAGTAGGAATTTGTGTTTTATGAATGTTGTGTTGTTTTGCTGTGAATCCTGCTCGATCCGCAGGGAGGCAGGAAAAGTAAGTATTATATATTATTATTTATATTATATTAATTATTATACAATGACCACAGCTAATATAAAGATTTAAAGCGAAAGGGTCATAACACAGCAGTTGTATAGCTGGTAAATGTTATCTTTTTTTGTTTCAAAAATTATTTGACTTAATCTTGGACTTAAATGCAAAACCACTTGCCAAAATGGTTTTTTGTCTGAGACTGGAAGAATGATTCCTCTTGCTGCATCTCTTCATGCTGTGGTAGCTGATATGGCTCCTTCCTTCATTGAAAAAGGAGGAGGTAGCCTGCAAATTCTCTAATGCAGTCCTGGTTAATAAAAACCTTTGGAGACAGAAGAGGCAGTATGGATAGATTTGGGATCTTGCTACGGAGACTAATGCTTGATTACATCCTGTTTGGCTATATAATGCATACAAGCCAGTGGGCATAGTGGTTGAGTGGGACTGGGACTCTGGAGACAAGGGCTCAAATCCCCACGGGGATCAGGAAAAGCATGAGTGACCATGGGTGAGTCACACTCTCTCATCTTCAAAGGAAGGCATGGGAAACCCCTCTGAACAAATTTGCCAAGAAAACCCTGTGAACAGGTCACTTTAGGCCACCATAAGTCAAGAATTTTGCACAAGCAACAATATAAAATAATAGATCTAGCAACAATCAATATTTATTAATATTTAATTACCATATTAAATATATACGTCCATTTAAATAAGAGACCATAGACAGAATCAGAATTGGTGCAAGTGGCAAGCCCCTCAATCCCTCAGCCTAAAAGAGAAAAAGGTGGGGAACCACATCTGTTCAAGAACTATCCTGCCATTCTGATTTTGGTTGTTGTTTTTAAGTACCTCAAAGTGGAGGAATAAGATAAAACAATTGATAAAATATTGAGAAAACGTTTAAAGAAGGCTAAAACAGCACATAAAAATCCACTGCTCAGTAGTTTTTTGCCATCAGTGGGATGTGGACTAATTTGGATTTAAAAATTCAAATTAGGAGTTTTAAGTACAAGACTGAGCAATTTCACTAAGCAGGTAGATGTATAAAATAATACAGATAGGCAAGGGTTTTCTGCATGTGTGTTTGTGTCATGCTGAATTTTGAGAATATGTTTAAACGGATACTTTTAGCTGGTAATTAATACAATTTTGCTAATACGTCAGTTTTCCGAACGTCATGTTTTCCTAGGCAT
>NC_056523.1:13368809-13388053 GCF_019175285.1 Sceloporus undulatus
TGTCATGTTCATAGAATCATGGAGTTGGAAGACCACACAAGGGCCATGCAATCCAACCGCCTGCCATGCAGGAAGACAATCAAAGATGATCAGAATCCAAAATGACCATAACAGATTAGAAAACTGGGTCAAAACTAACAAAATGCATTTCAACAGGGAGAAAGGTAGGATATTACACTTGGACAGTAAAAATTAAATGCACATATATAGGATGGGTGACACTTGGTGTGACAACAGTACATGAGAAAGGTAGGATATTACATTTGGACAGTAAAAATTAATTGCACAGATATAGGATAGGTGACACTTGGCTTGACAACAGTACATGTGAAAGGGGTCTAGGAGTCTTAGTGGTCCACAGGCTAAACATGAGTCTACAGTGTGATGCGGCAGCAAAGAAACCCAATGCAATTCTAGGTTGTATCAAGAGGAATATAGTGTCTAGATTAAGGGAAGTAATACAATCGGACTAAAGGCATGCTGGGTGGAGGGAGAGGACAGGAAAATGCAATGGGCGCAGCAGCCCTGGTTGCACAAATGAAAGAGAATGCAGTGATGGCTGTTCTAAAATCAGTATGTTGCCATTTTATTTTTCTGGTATGACTGCAGCAAGAAAAGGGCTGGTGTGATAATCTCCCTAGGACAAGGATTAAAGTTACAGGAAAAGAGATTCCACCTAACCATTCGGAAGCACTTTCTGATGGTAAGAGTTATTTGACGGTGGAACATGTTCCCTTGGGAGTGTGGTGGAATCTCCTTCTTTGGAGGCTTTCAAACAGAAGCTGGATGGCCATCTGTTAGGAGTACGTTGTGTCTTCCTGCATGGCAAAATGCAGTTGGACTAGATGACCCTTTCAGTCTCTTCCAACTCTTATGATTCTGTGATTCTGGGTCTCAGAATGCTGCTGCTCTGTCAATAGTGGTGTGCTTCACTTCTAAATGTAAAGAATGTTAACTATCCCTTATCGCTGTTTTAAAAACCTGGCAACCTTGATAATCACGGAAGGTGTGTCATTACAGAGCATTAGATCTGGGAATTAGAGACACCATGGTGTAGTGCATTGGAATTCAAATTCCCACTCAGCTATGGAAACCCACTGAGTGACCTTAGGCAAGACACACTCTCTCAGCCTCAGAAGAAGGCAATGACGAACCTCTTCTGAAAACATTTTGTCAAGAAAATCCCTAGATACATTTGTCTTAGGGTTGTCATAAGTTGGAAACGGTGTGAAGGCACAATGACAACAACAACAACAACCCTACAATATTAATGTGTTACCTTCTCTTTAAGAATTAATGTACATGGGGTTGTCTGTGAAAGAAGAAGAGAAAGTAGGACTTGCATGAATCAATGAATGAAAGAGTTTTGAAGACTGCGAATTATGAAACCTCCCTTTGGGTCTTTAGAGAAATGGAAAAGGGGGTCCCTTGGTGAAAAAAAAATACTTTGAATTTTGTATTGTTTATGTTTATTCCTTGAAACATTTCAAACCCACTCTCTCAACAGCTCTCAGGGCAGAACACAGCCATTGAAATCATCTTAAAAGAAAGCAATTCCCCCCCCCAAAAGCAATTGGAAAATTTAAAGCACAATTTTAAAAAGAGTTGAACCATTATATTATAATCATCCTGGTTTAGAGAATATGGCCTGTGAGATAGGCTTGGCTGCTTATGAGATTTTGAGGTAGCCTTTGTCATACACGTAAAAGAACGGGAGGACAGTCTCTCCAGAGAATGGAAGGAAATCTGGGATTACGTAGAGCTTGGTTCCTGTATCAGCATCATAAAAAGTCACCTGGTTTGCAGCACAGTTCAGAGACACTCGGATACGCTTGGTCTTTCCACTCAGGGACAGAACAGAGTTAGAAGGGTGAGGGGCAGCAATATAGCGCTCTCTCCACCTGCCCACAATCCAGATCCCTTCTTGAGATCCAATGTTAACAGGGCCTTTTCTTCTCACAGACTTCCTGACCACTCCAACAGCCCATGATTCCTCGCTTCCCACAAAAACATCCCAGAAATGCCTGCCTGATGCGAATTCCTCACGTCCCAATACAAAAGGTCGGTTGTCGAATCTTTTAGGATTGTCAGGCACATTTTTATATTTGTCTTCATACCTCACACTTTTATGATCCTCAGACAGGACAAGCCAGGGACATGCTGTATCTGGATCCAGAGTGACATTTGCTGTGGAGACAGAGAGAGATGAAGGCAAGCAAAAAGAGGCAGTATAGCAATAGCAGCTTCATTTATATACTACTTCATACTGCCTCTAATAGTGTCTAAGCAGTTTACAACTGTAAGCAAATTGCTCCCAACAAGCTGGATACTCATTTTAGCGACCTCCTCAGAAGGATGCAAGCCTAAGTCAAACCTGAGCCCCTGGCTGGTATTGAACTCGCAACTTTATAGTTTGTGAGTTAGTGGCTGCAGTGCAGGCATTTAACCACTGCGCCACCATGTTAACAATGTTAACCAACCACAGAACTCACACATCCTCTAATATCAATTTAGTTCCACTCACAATAAAACATCCTTCTTATAATTGTGAGAAAGATTCTGCGTGTGTTTTTGCACCTTCAAGTTGCCTTTCAACCTCTGGGTGAACCCTATGAATTTCAAAGGGTTTTCTTAGGCAAGAAATACTCTGACGAGATGTGGTTTTGCCAGTTCCTTCCTCTGAAATGTAGCCCACAGAACCTGGTATTTATTTGGGGGGGTGTGTGTGTCTCCCATCCAAATATTAACTAGGGCTGACCCTGCTTAGCTTTTAGTATGGAGTCAGAATATCACACAAAGAGACCAAGAATATCATGGAGTAAAATAAGTGTTTCCTGCCTGGGAATGTTCAAAACCTACTCATGCGGATTGTGTCTAGAAAACAGTAAGTTACTGGCCTTTTCTCATAAAGCAAAGTTGATTTTATATTACAGTTAATATTTTGAGAGAACAAGGATGATAATACCTCAGACACCTCTGAATAAGTTTGTCACAGCAAAAAGTGCAAAGGTCTTTTGTTCCTTTAATGACTGTACAGAAGTTGTGCGACAAGCAAAAGCTGCTGAAATTCTTTCCTACACTACCATTAAAAAGACAGGTGCCTTTCCTATTTTTTCACTCTTGCAACCCTACCTCAAAACATATTTGAGTGAAAAAGGAATACAAAAACAACTCAGTATATGAACCAAAGGACAAGCATTATCCTCAAGGCAGAAATTGCCTTCAGTTATGATTGTTTTATACTCAGAATTATTTATTATTTCATAGAATCAGAATCGTAGAGTTGGAGACCACAAGAGCCATCCAGTCGAACCTCATGCCATGCAGGAAATCTCAATCAAAGCATCCCCAACAGATGGCCATCTAGCCTCTGCTTAAAGACCTCCAAGGAAAGAGACTCCACTACACTCCAAGGGAGTTTGTTCCACTGTTGAACAGCCCTTACTGTCAGGAAGTTCCTCCTAATGTTGAGCGGAGTCTCTTTTCCTTTAGCTTGCATCCATTCTAGTCTCTGGAGCTGCAGAAAACAAGCTTGCTCCCTCCTCAATATGATATCCTTTCAAATATTTAAACAGGGCTATCATATCACCTCTTAACCTTCTTTTCTCCAGGCTAACGGTATAATTTATTAAGGTATAATTTGGCACTGACGGTTGAACATCATCGGAAGAAATAATTTTACTGCTGTTCTTTCTGTTGCTGCTTCAGACTGAATGGGAACTCTGCCCCTCTCCCTTCAGAACTTGGAGTGGCTTTTAGAGGAACGAATAAAATCAAGAGTGGATTTCCAGCACCCACTGAGTCAGATCCATTGGCTGCCCCAGTTCTGTGGGTGGTTTTTGTTCATTTTTTTTTCTTGTAAGGGCTCCTCTAGATTAGGAAAATATGTCAAGAGGTTGCTGGAGATTAAGGTATTTGTTGTCAGTGATGTAGACTTGAATCAATTGACTTGAAACCAAGTCAGACTCAGGTTGTTGCAATGACTTGGACTTGACTCAGCAATAATTGGGTTTATTGAATGGAAGGAATTTCTCTTAAATTCGAATGAAATGAAAGTGGGGCCAGAACACATTCACTTAAAGTTGCTAGTTTCGCGCAATTACGTGAATATGCATTGCATACGAACTGGCTTCCCATTGCCCGAAAATAGCATGCCATTGCCCAAATTTGTGTGTGGCAGTCTATCATACAATAATGTAAAATCACATGTTTGTGTTTAGACTGACTTCCCATTGTCTGAATTTGTGTGTAGTGGATTATCACGCAATAACGTCTGATTGCGTTCATATTGCCATTGGATTATACTTCCATGATAAACTCCAATGACGCATTGCCTTGACTTGCAACTTGTATAGTTTTAGCAACCAACTTGCTGGGATCATTCACTTTGAGCAGCAGGCAAGATCTGCCCCAGAGTGCAGGTCACATCTCTCAGAGGAGAAGAACAAATGCATTATGCAAGAAGCTTGGGATATAAGGATCTTTTTAAAGCTTTTGAAAAATTTTAGAAAGCGCCTCCAATGTGCAACAAGGAGCAGCTACTGAACAGACCTCAATTCCCATCTCAAGCCCACTGATAAATGTACTTGCTGTTCCCCTCTGATGTGTCCCACCTTCTTTTTTCTGTTAAAGTATCTTTCAAGGACTTGAGATAACTTGAGACTTGAAAGGAGAGACTTGAGACTTGAATACATCACTGTTTGTTGCAGAGTTTTGGTGCTACAGTGCACCAGTTAAATGGCATATTTGCACTATTACACTAAAACACTCAAGATTTAAAAAAAAAATCAGAGAGGAGAAAATGTGCCCTTCAAGCCATAGGAACCTCTCAGCATACCACACACACACGTACAGATGGACGGATCCTAGTGCATATCCATTAAATCACGGCCAATAGCCTCCCAAAAAATGGAATGAGTGTCCATGGTGATGTCAAAATTGTTTGAAGTCAGTGAAATATAACCAGACAAGTGTCAGCAATCTCCCTGTGATTTTGGTCAACCATTGGAATTTTACCTTTCTGAAGCTGTAGCGCAGGCATCAGAGCACCTGGGAAAACAAACCAGTGTAAGACTAATCATCTTATTTAGAAAAATATCAGTTCACAATGTATCACATATTTCACATAAAGGATTAAGTAGAAACCGAAAGAAATTCTCCTTTTTTATACAGGAAGAATGCTGAAAGCCAGGTGAGGAATGGCCTATGACATGATGATTCTTCCTCAGTAAAGTTTTCTTTTATATGTAATAATCCCAGTTTAGATTAAGATATGCAATCATTCTCCTGGCACTGATGTCAAGTTAAAGGAGCAGCACTGTTTAGCATCGCTTGGCTCTCCTAGGCCTTCCCAAAATTCAGCTGCTGCCATTCTCTCAAGCAACATACTCCCAAGTGTCAATTCCATTTGATTTGAGCAATTTCATTCTGAATATGCCTCATAAAAGTGTCATAGAAGACATCTTACAGTTCACCTCTCTGGTCAGAAATTACTTGGCCTCTGAGCTTTGCCTGATCACTACAAGAGGATACAATCAGTACAGAAAAAGGAGGCACTGAAGAGTGATCCTACTAATGGCTCTACCAGTATTGTGATTCCATAGTGATGCAAAGGGACCATTCACACCACACAGTTATAGTGATATTGTTCCAACTTTGACTGTCAAGGCTCCATCCTGTGGAATCTTGAAATTTATAGTGTGGTGAAGCAGTACAGCAGCTGGACTTAGGCTTCTGAATGCCCCTCTCTACACTGTCAATCCCAGACATACATGGGATCTTGCCATGACAGTTAAAGGGGAATGCAACACTATAACTGTGCAGGGCCATGGAGAAAGAAGTTCCACAGCTCCTGTCACAAGCTATGATGGGAAGAGAATAAAAAACAGAGCTTCCCATGTTCCCCTTTGACCAGCATAACTCCTATCAGATGTATTTCTTTACCTCTGCATTGCTTCATGACTGCAACTAGAATGGGGTTTGTTTCACAAAACTCCCAGATCTTCCATTTCAGCTTTGGAGGGTAAGCCACTGGCCTCTCAAATGTTATCTTCTCCTTAGTCCTAGTGGAGGAAAAAAACATATAAACGTCTAAATACTGTACCAGAAAAGATTCTGGAGCAGATAATTAAACAGAGTGTCTGTGAACATTTAGAAGGGAATGCCATAATCAGAAAAAGTCAACATGGGTTTCAGAGAAAGAAGTCATGCCAGAATCATCTGATCTCTTTTTTTGATAAAATTGCCAGCTTGGTAGAGGGAGGGAACACTGTAGATACAGCATATCTTGATTCCAGTGAGGCCTTTGACAAGGTCCTTTCAAAGAAGCTAGTAAAATGTGGGCTACACAAGGCAACTGTTACATGAATTTGTAATTGGTTTACTGACTAAACCCAAAGGGTGCTCAGCAATGGCTCCTTTTCATCCTGGAGAGAAGTGACCAGTGAGGTCCCACAGGATTCTGTCCTGGGCCCAGTGCTATTCAACATCTTTATCAATGACTTGGTTGACAGTATTGGGGGCATACTGATCAAATTTGCAGATTACATTAAATGAGGAGAGGTAACTAATACCCTAGGACAGGTTCAGGATTCAAAATGACATTAATAGAATAGAAAGCTGGGCCAGAACTAACAAAATTATGTTCAACATGGATAAATGTGCTACACAAGGGCAGCAAAAATTAAATGGACAGATCTAGGATGAATGATACAAAGGCTTAATGGCAGGACATGTGAAAGAGATCTAGGAGGCTTGGTGGACCACAGGCTGAACATAAGTCAGCAGTGTGATGCAGAAGCTATAAAATCAAATGCAATCCTAGGCTGCATCAATAGGAGAATAGTGTCTAGTTCGAGGAAAGCAATAGTGTCATTTTATTCTGCTTTGGTCAAATCTCAACCTGAATACCATGTCTATTTCTGGGCACCACAATTGAAGAAGGATGTTGACACACTGGAGTGTGTCCAAAAGAGAACAACCAAAATAGTGAAATGTCTAGAAACTGTGCCCTATAAGGAACAGCTTAGGGAGCAGCAACCTAGCAGTTTCTGTTGCTATAAGGCCAGCAAACTAGCAACCTTCTGTTTGCTATAAGGCCAGCATGAGTGAAAGGTAGAAGCATGCCTGGGCTGCTGTCGCTACTATATTCACACATGAGAGGAAGAGGTGGCAGTGGTGAGCTGGGTGCAGCTGAGGTAGATGGTACTGGCTGGCTGCTACAGAAACAGTAGACCTGATATAAAGAAACAGCCATTGAAGGACACTAGGGTTGTCATGCAAGAAAAAAAGAGGCAGCAGCCCCCCAAAATTTGTAGGCCTTAGTACATTCCATTATCCAGTGCATGCTTGCCATATGATCCCTAGTATTTTTTTTCCTTTCATGAACCCTGCTTGGATATATGACAATTCTAGTTCCATATATAGTAAGAATCTTTGTTGTAGAATTTTAAGCATCACCTTGCTTGCATGAGAAATTAATGCAATGGTTCCATGATTACTGCAGTTCCTGGTGTCTCCTTTCTTGGGGATTGCAATATATATTGAGCATTTCCAGTCTGTGGACCACTGTTTTATTTTCCAAATTTGTTGTCATATTTTAGATAAAACTAGGGTAGATTCTGTCTCTGTAGCTTGAAGTAGTCTACTGGTGTGCTATCAGCTCCTGCTGATTTATTCCTCTTAAATGCTCTGAGTGAAGCACTGATTTCGTTTTTTAAAATTTGAGATGGTCCTTATTTAAATGAATCTGTCATCAATTCATCCCTTGTATATAGTTCTTTTGTATACTGTTTCCATCATTTTTTAATTTTTTTCTTGGTTATGTAATATGTTTCCCTGCTGCTCATAGAGCACCCCCACTCTTGGCTTAAATTTCTCTTTGATTTCTTGGATCTTGCTGAAGAGATTTCTTATTCTTCCTTTTTTGTTGTTAGGTTCTATTTCATTACATTTATTATTATACAGTCATCACTTCTGCGGGGTTAGGGGCCAAGGACCCTCGCGAAAGTGGCCAAACTGTGAATATGTTAGCCCTCCCCAACATGAATGATAAAGAGTCGTCCACCAAGAGCACCACCCATAACTCTCTTTGTAACCTTGAAACATATAGCCTCCCCCACATTTCCAAAGTACCTCCACTTTCAATCTGATGTTAGCAGCTACAGCTGTAAAGGATCTACATTCTCTCTTCCTCCCCCAACCAGACAAAAGCAACACTATATCTTCTCCACTTTGACAGACTTTGCATTCTCCTCATTTTCAAAATCTTTCCACTTTAAATCCGATGTTTGTAGCCATCACCACAAAGGGAAAGTATGCTGTTGCTTTTGTCTGGCCAGGACAGAGAGGGAGGAGGAGGGGAAAGAATCCTCCCTGAGGTGGCTGCGAACACTGGATTCAAAAGCAAGGTCTTTGGAAATGAGGAGGATGCACAGTTTGGCAAAGAAGGGGAATGTATGGTGTTGGTTTTGGTGGGCTAGGAGGTAGGGGGAAGAAGAGAGAAAGGCTGAAAAGGTTAACCTTTTAATCCTCAGCTACAAAGTCGCAAATAGTCAAAACCACAAATCTGAAACCCGCAAATGTGGAGAGCCAACTATAGTAGTTTTCTTTAACCCTGCATGCATGTCATTGTACATTTGCATTCAGGGTTCTGGTCCTATTTATGTCACCATTCCTTTTTGTTTGTAGGCACATACAATTCTCTCTCTTTTCTCTCTCTCTTATGGTATTTAATATCTTCTGAAGTAATTTAAATCTAACAAAGAAATTTGTTTGATTATGATGTTCTGATCTGCCATTTACAGGCACCAAGTCCCTGAATGCAATACAGAATGCTGTGGTCTTGATGTTATATGGACAGAGTTACTATGACACATAATTAGCATGCTACAAAGGAACATGTAGAAAATGGCAGTCCACAAAATGGATGAAAGAAATGATTTAAAAAAAATCAAGAATACAGCAAAATGGCCTGTTCCTGTTCTCCAACTTAACTACTGCCACTACCACCACAAAAGAAACTCTTTAAGGATGTGCCAAATCTCTTAAAAATGATCTATCTCTTGCTGTCCCAGGAGTTTTGAGCCCCTTCAGCTGCAGTGGATAACACATCAAGGAGAATCCTATAGGTTTCTTAAATTGGGGTAACTCTCTGTTACAAATGTGTGTATTTTTTCAGTTGTTGCTACTGCAGTATGGCACTCTGAACAAGAGTGTCATATATTTAAAAGTCAATATTTTTATCTGCTGCATGTTGGAGACCTCCATTCTCTCCTTAGAAGGACCAGAGGATCATGGTCCCCACCTGTAATATCAGGCCTCTTCCCAGAATTATAGATCACTAATGGAAATGACTGTGGTCCACTTACCTCTGCAAAAGGCTTTGCACATCCTAGAGGGGAGAAGATAAAAAGAAGAGGGAGATCATAGCTTACATGCCTCATTTTGTGGTGAGTCAGGAGGTAGTCTATGCCCCCCAAAAGCATCTTGATAACACCAAACACCAGAACAGGGCAAAAGCAAAGAACAAATATGACATACCATATATACTCAACTATAAGTCAACCTCATGTATAAGTCGAGAGCAAGTTTGGGGGCCAAAATAATGGCTTTTGTAAGACCTGTGGATAAGTCAAGGGTAAAATGTAGTGCATATAGCAAAGGACCTAAAGGATGATGCAAATGTTAAAGAACTTACAAAATTCCAGCAGACATAACTCTTTGTGATTACTCTGAAGACTGGGTGGATGAGACAATAGAAGGGGTCAGTGCATATTATACTGTTGGTTTTCACCAGGAGATGCTTCTTTCTTTTAAATAAGAGTTAAGATACAGTACTTACATTGACCCATGGATAAGTTGACTCAGGATTTTTTTTCCAATTTTTGACCTAATTTTTTAGACTTGCAATCCAACCGCTGCCATGCAGGAAGACAATCAAAGATGATCAGATCCAAAATGACCAACAGATTAGAAAACTGGGTCAAACAACAAAATGCTTTCAACAGGGAAAGGGGATTTACTGGACAGTAAAAATAATGACAGATATAGGGACACTTGGTGACAACTATGAAAATATACATTGACAGCAGTAAGGTACACTTGTTGACAACAGTACATGTGAAAGGGGTAGGAGTCTTGTGGTCCACAGGCTAAACATGAGTCTACAGTGTGATGCGGCAGCAAAGAAACCCAAGCAATTCTAGGTTGTTCAGAGGAAATAGTGTCAGATTAAGGGAGTAATACATGGCTAAAGCATGCTGGGTGGAGGAAGAGCGGAAATGCTGGGCAGCAGCCCTGTTGCACAAATGAAAGAGATGCAGTGATGGCTGTTCTAAATCAGTATGTTGCATTTTATTTTCTGGTTGACTGCAGCAAGAAAGGGCTGGTGTGATAATTCCCTGGACAATGGATTAAAGTACGGAAAAGAGATTCACCTAAACCATGAAGCACTTTCTGATGGTAAGCGTTATTGACGGGGAACATTTCCCTTGGGAGTGTGGTGGAATCTCCTTCTTTGGAGGCTTTCAAACAGAAGCTGGATGGCCATCTTAGGAGTACAGTTGTGTCTTCCTGCATGGCAAATGCAGTTGGACTAGATGACCCTTTCGTCTCTTCCACTCTTTGATTCTGTGATTCTGGGTCTCAGATGCTGCTGCTCTGTCATAGTGGTGTGCTTCACTTCTAATGTAAAGAATGTAACTCCTTATCGCTGTTTTAAAAACCTGGCAACCTTGATAATCACGGAAGTGTGTCATTACAAGGGCATGATCTGGAATTAGAGACCCATGGTGTAGGCATTGGAATTCAATTCCCACTCAGCTATGGAAACCCACTGGTGACCTAGGCAAGACACACTCTCTCAGCCTCAGAAGAAGGCAATGACGAACCTCTCTGAAAAAATTTTGTCAAGAAAATCCCTAGATACATTTGTCTAGGGTTGTCATAAGTTGGAAACGGTGTGAAGCACAATACAACACAACAACAACACCCTACAATATTAATGTGTTACCTTCCTTTAAGAATAATGTACATGGGGTTGTCTGGTGAAAGAAGAAGAGAAAATAGGACTTGCATGAATCAATGAAATAAAGAGTTTGAAGACTGCGAATTATGACCTCCCTTTGGGTCTTTAGAGAAATGGAAAGGGGGTCCCTTGGTGAAAAAAAAATACTTTGAATTTTGTATTGTTTATGTTTATTCCTTGAAACATTTCAAACCCCCTCTCAACAGCTCTCAGGGCAGAAAACAGCATTGAAATCATCTTAAAAGAAAGCAATTTCCCCCCCCCCCAAAGCAATTGGAAAATTTAAAGCACAATTTAAAAAGAGTTGAACCATTATAAAATCATCCTGGTTTAGCGATATGGCCTGTGAGATAGGCTTGGCGCTTATGAGATTTTGAGGACCTTTGTCATACACGTAAAGAAACGGGGGACAGTCTCCAGAGAATGGAAGAATCGGGATTACGTAGAGCTTGGTTCCTGTATCAGCATCATAAAAATCACTGTTTGCAGCACAGTGCAGAACACGCGGATACGCTTGGTCTTTCCACTCAGGGACAGAACAGAGTTAGAGGGTGAGGGGCAGCAATAGCGCTCCTCTTCCACCTGCCCACCATCCAGATCCCTTCTGAGATCCAATGTTAACAGGGCCTTTTCTCTCACAGACTTCCTGACCCTCCAACAGCCCATGATTCCTCGCTTCCCACAAAACATCCCAGAATGCCTGCTGATGCGAATTCCTCACGTCCCCAAACAAAGGTCGGTTGTCGAATCTTTTCGGATTGTCAGGCACATTTTTATATTTCTCATACCTCACACTTTAGCGATCCTCAGACAGGACAGCCAGGGACATGCTGTATCTGGATCCAGAGTGACATTTGCTTGGAGACAGAGAGAGATGAAGCAAGCAAAAAGAGGCATATAGCAATAGCAGCTCATTTATAACTACTTCATACTGCCTCTAATAGTGTCTAAGCAGTTTACAACTGTAACAAATTGCCCACACAAGCTGGAACTCATTTAGCGACCTCCTCAGAAGGATGCAAGCCTAAGTCAAACCTGAGCCCCTGGTGGTATTGAACTCGCAACTTTATAGTTTGTGAGTTAGTGGCTGCAGTGCAGGCATTTAACCACTGCGCCACCATGTTAACAATGTTAACCAACCACAGAACTCCACATCCTCTAAATCAATTTAGTTCCACTCACAATAAACATCCTTCTTATAATTGTGAGAAAAAGTCTGCGTGTGTTTTTGCACCTTCCAAGTTGCCTTTCAACCTCTGGGGGAACCTATGAATTTCAAAGGGTTTCTTAGGCAAGAAACTCTGACGAGATGTGGTTTGCCAGTTCCTCCTCTGAAAGTAGCCCACAGAAACCTGGTATTTATTTGGGGAGTGTGTGTGTGTCTCCCATCCAATATTAACTAGGGCTGACCCTGCTTAGCTTTTAGTATGGAGTCAGAATAGCACACAAAGGACCAAGAAATCATGGAGTAAAATAAGTGTTTCCTGCCTGGGATGTTCAAAACCTACTCATGGCGGATTGGTCTAGAGAAAACGTAAAGTTACGGCCTTTTCTCAGAAAGCAAAGTTATTTTATATTACAGTTATATTTTGAGAGAACAAGGATGAATACCTCAGACACCTTGAATAAGTTTGTCACAGCAAAAAGTGCAAAGGTCTTGTTCCTTTATGACGTACAGAAGTTGTGCGACAAGCAAAAGCTGCTGAAATCTTTCCTACACTACCATTAAAAAGACAGGTGCCTTCTATTTTTCACTCTTGCAACCCTACTCAAACATATTTGAGTGAAAAAGGAATACAAAAACAACTCAGTATAGAACCAAAGGACAAGCATTATCCTCAAGGCAGAAATTGCCTTCAGTTATGATTGTTTTATACTCAGAATTATTATTATTTCATAGAATCAGAATCGTAGAGTTGGAGACACAAGAGCCATCCAGTCGAAACCTCATGCCATGCAGAAATCTCAATCAAAGCATCCCCAACAGATGGCCATCTAGCCTGCTCTAAAGACCTCCAGGAAAGAGACTCCACTACACCCAAGGGAGTTTGTTCCACTGTGAACAGCCCTTACTGTCAGGAAGTTCCTCCTAATGTGTGACGGAGTCTCTTTTCCTTTAGCTGCATCCATTCTAGTCTCTGGAGCTGCAGAAAACAAGCTTGCTCCCTCCTCAATATGATATCCTTTCAATATTTAAACAGGGCCTCATATCACCTCTTAACCGTCTTTTCTCCAGGCCTAACGGTATAATTATTAAGGTATAATTTGGCACTGACGGTGAACATCATCGGAAAAATAATTTTACTGCTGTTCTTTTGTTGCTGCTTCAGACTGAATGGGAACTCTGCCCCTCTCCCTTCAGAACTTGGAGTGGCTTTTAGAGGAACGAATAAAATCAGAGTGGATTTCCAGCACCCCGAGGCAGATCCATTGGCTGCCCCAGTTCTGTGGGTGTTTTTGTTCAGTTTTTTTTTCTTGTAAGGGCTCCTCTAGATTAGGAAAATATGTCAAGAGGTTGCGGGAGATTAAGTATTTGTTGTCAGTGATGTAGACTTGAATCAATTGACTTGAACCAAGTAGACTCAGGTGTGTGCAATGAACTTGGACTTGACTCAGCCAATAATGGGTTTATTGAATGGAAGGAATTTCTCTTAAATTCGAATGAAATGAAAGTGGGGCCAGAACACATTCACTTAAAGTGCTAGTTCGCGCAATTACGTGAATATGCAATTGATACGAACTGGCTTCCCATTGCCCGAAAATAGCATGCCATTGCCCAAATTTGTGTGTGGCATTCTATCATGCAATAGTAAATCACATGTTGTGTTTAGACTGACTTCCCATTGTCTGAATTTGTGTGTAGTGATTATCACGCAATAAGTCTGATTTGCGTTCATTGCCATTGGATATATCCATGATAAACTCCAATGACGCATTGCCTTTGACTTGCACTTGTATCGTTTTAGCAACCAACTTGCTGGGATCATCACTTTGAGCAGCAGGCAAGATCTGCCCCAGAGTGCAGGTCACATCTCTCAGAGGAGAAGAACAAATGCATATGCAAGAAGCTTGGGATATAAGGATCTTTTTAAAGCTTTGAAAACTTTTAGAAAGCGCCTCCAATGTGCAACAAGGGCAGCTACTGAACAGACCTCAATTCCCCTCTCAAGCCACACTGAAGAATGACTTGCTGTTCCCCTCTGTGTCCCACCTCTTTTTTCTGTTAAGTATCTTTCAAGGACTTGAGATAACTTGAGACTTGAAAGGAGAGAGACTTGAGACTTGAATACATCACTGTTTGTTGCAGAGTTTTGGTGCTACAGTGCACCAGTTAAATGGCATATTTGCACTATACACTAAACACTCAAGATTTAAAAAAAAATCAGAGAGGAGAAAATGTGCCCTTCAAGCCATAGGAACCTCCAGCATACCACACACACACGTACAGCATGAGGATCTAGTGCTATCCATTAAATCACGGCCAATTAGCCTCCCAAAAAATGGAATGAGTGTCCATGGTGATTGTCAAAATTGTTTGAAGTCAGTGAAATATAACCAGACAAGTGTCAGCAATCTCCCTGTGATTTGGTCAACCATTGGAATTTTACCTTTCTGAAAGCTGTAAGCGCAGGCAATCAGAGCCCTGGGAACAAACCAGTGTAAGACTAATCATCTTATTTAGAAAAATATCATTCACAATGTATCACAATTTTCACATAAGGATTAAGTAGAAACCGAAAGAAAGAATCTCCTTTTTTATACAGGAAGAATGCTGAAAGCCGGTGAGGAATGGCCTAGACATGTGATTCTTCCTCAGTAAAGTTTCTTTTATATGTAATAATCCCAGTTTTGATTAAGATATGCAACATTCTCCTGGCACTGATGTCAAGTTTAAAGGAGGCAGCACTGTTTAGCATCGCTTGGCTCTCCTAGCCTTCCCAAAATTCAGCTTGCTGCCATTCTCTCAGCAACATCTCCCAAGTGTCAATTCCTGTTGATTTGAGCATTTATCATTCTGATATGCCTCTAAAAGTGTCATAGAAGACATCTTACAGTTCAGTTCACCCTCGTCAGATACTTGGCCTCTGAGCTTTGCCTGATCACTACAAGAGGATACAATCAGTACAGAAAAAGGAGGCACTGAAGAGTGATCCTACTAATGGCTCTACCAGTATTGTGATTCCATAGTGATGCAAGGGACATTCACACCACACAGTTATAGTGATATTGTTCCAACTTGACTGTCAGGCTCCATCCTGTGGAATCTTGCAATTTATAGTGTGGTGAAAGCAGTACAGCAGCTGGACTTAGGCGTCTGAATGCCCCTCTACACTGTCAATCCCAGACATACATGGGATCTTGCCATGACAGTTAAAGGGGAATGCAACACTATAACGTGCAGGGCCATGGAGAAAGAAGTTCCACAGCTCCTGTCACAAGCTATGATGGGAAAGAGAATAAAAAACAGAGCTTCCCATGTTCCCCTTTGACCAGCAATAACTCCTATCAGATGTATTTCTTTACCTCTGCATTGCTCATGACTGCAACTAGAATTGGGTTTGTTTCACAAAACTCCCAGATCTTCATTCAGCTTTGAGGGGTAAGCACTGGCCTCTCCAATGTATCTTCTCCTTGTCCTAGTGAGGAAAAAAACATATAAACGTCTAAATACCAGAAAAGATCTGGAGCAGATAATTAAACAGAGTGTCTGTGAACATTTAGAAGGGAATGCCATAATCAGAAAAAGCAACATGGGTTTCAGCGAACCAAGTCATGCCAGAATCACTGATCTCTTTTTTTGATAAAATGCCAGTGTGGTAGAGGCGAGGGAACACTGTAGATACAGCATATCTTGATTCCATGGGCCTTTGACAAGGTCCTTTCAAGAAGCTAGTAAAATGTGGGCTACACAAGGAACTGTTACATGAATTTGTAATGGTTTACTGACTAAACCCAAGGGTGCTCAGCATGGCCCTTTTCATCTGGAGAGAAGTGACCAGTGGGCCACAGGATTCTGTCCGGGCCAGTGCTATTCAACACTTTATCAATGACTTGGTTGACAGTAGTGGGGCATACTGATCAAATTTGCAGATACATTAAATGAGGAGAGGTAACAATACCCAGACAGGTTCAGGATTCAAAATGACATAATAGAATAAAAGCTGGGCCAGAACTAACAAATATGTTCACATGGATAATGTGCTACACAAGGGCAGCAAAAATTAAATGGACAGATCAGGTGAATGACAAAGCTTATGGCAGGACTGTGAAAGAGATCTAGGAGGCTTGGTGGACCACAGGCTGAACATAGCCAGTGTGATGCGAGCATAAACAATGCAAATCCTAGCTGCATCAATGAGAAGAGTGTCTAGTTCGAGGAAAGCATAGTGTCATTATTTCTGCTTTGGTCAAATCTCAACCTGAATACCAGGTCTATTTCTGGGCACCACAATTGAAGAAGGATGTTGACACACGAGTGTGTCCAAAGGAACAACCAAATATGAATTCTAAAACGTGCCCATAAGGAACACTTGGGAGCAGCAACCAGCAGTTTCTGTTGTAAAGGCAGCAAACTAGCAACCGTCTGTTGCTATAAGGCCAGCATGAGTGAAGTAGAAGCTGCCTGGGCTGCTGTCGCTACTATATTCACACTGAGAGGAAGAGGTGGCAGTGGTGAGCTGGGTGCAGCTGAGGTAGATGGTATGGCTGGCTGCTACGAAACAGTAGACCTGATATAAAGACAGCCATGAAGGACACTAGGGTTGTCAGCAGAAAAAAAGAGGCAGACCCCCCAAAATTTGTAGGCCTTAGTACATTCCATTATCCAGGCATGCTTGCCATTGATCCCTATATTTTTTTTCCTTTCATGAACCTGCTTGGATATATGACAATTCTAGTTCCGATGATGGGATAGGCTGTAGGGTGAAGGAGAGGAGCAGATTGGGGTCTAGGAGGACACAGGGGATGATGGGATAGGCGACAGGGTGAAGGAGTGGAGCAGATCGGGGTCTAGGAGGATGCAGGGGATGATGGGATAGGCTGTAGGGTGAAGGAGGGGAGCTGATTGGGGTCTAGGAGGACGCAGGGGATGATGGGATAGGTGGCAGGGTGAAGGAGGGGAGCAGATCGGGGTCTAGGAGGAGGCAGGGGATGATGGGATAGGCTGCAGGGTGCAGGAGGGGAGCTGATTGGGGTCTAGGAGGATGGAGGGGATGATGGGATAGGCGGCAGGGTGGCCGAGAGGAGGAGATGGCATGAAGGAGGAAGAGGGGAATGACAGAGCAGGACGCAGGGGGCAAAGGGGGTGACATTGGAGTGATCTTCCACACCAGACCAATTCGAAATGAAATCGAAGTGAGCTTGAATGCAAATTCTTTGGATTCCCCTTTTTTCTGGAATTCATCAAAATGAGGGGTCACTTTGGAATCACTGTGAAAGCCCCATGGAAGGAGCTCCCATAGAAAGAAATCGCATCTGAGAACACATTCATGTTATGACATGGATTCGCATCGTTGGACCCGCT
This sequence comes from Sceloporus undulatus, assembly GCF_019175285.1. Classification (NCBI taxonomy): domain Eukaryota; kingdom Metazoa; phylum Chordata; class Lepidosauria; order Squamata; family Phrynosomatidae; genus Sceloporus; species Sceloporus undulatus. The sequence goes on from NC_056523.1 coordinate 13,386,359, forward strand.
TTCACATCGGAACTGATCTGCAAAAGCTCTAAAAATCTCCGTGTGATAAACCTCTATGTTTACTTAGCTTCTGCTCCCCACCTTCCCTGTCATTGTACCAGATCTTACAATAAAGCATTTATGGTTGCGACCCCCAAATTGTGGAACAATCTACTGGAAGAGATCCATCTTATTGCCAGCTTGGAAGCTTTCAAGAGGACACTTAAGATGGATCTCTTCCAGCAGGCCTACCCACCTGACCTATTATGATGACCCTGAAAGAACCCGACTATGACAAGATGGAAAATATATGACAAGCTAGCTTTTAGCAATAGTAGTGATATTGTGATTTTATTGAATGTTGTGTATGTTTTATGCTGTGATCCCGCCTCGATCCGCAGGGAGAGGCAGGAAAAGATAAGTAAATATTATTATTATTATTATTATTATTGTTATTATTATTATTATTATTACAATGACCACAGCTAATATAATAGTATTTAAAGCGAAAGTGTCATAACCATCAGCAGTTTGTAGTAGCTGGTAAATGTGTTATCTTTTTTTGTGTGTTTCAAAATTATTTGGACTTAATTCTTGGACTTAACTGCAAAACCACTTGCCAAAATGGTTTTTTGTCTGAGAACTGGAAGAGATGATTCCTCTTGCTGCATCTCTTCCTGCTGTTGGTAGCTTGATCTGGCCTCCTTCCTTCATTGAAAAAGGAGGTAGCCTGCAGTCCTGGTAATATAAAAACCTTTGGAGACAGAAGAGGCAGGTTTCTTGGATAGATGTTGGATCTTGCTACAGAGACTCATGCCTTGATTACATCCTGTTTGGACTGTTATGGAGCACTACATAGAGCCAGTGTGGCATAGTGGTTTGAGTGTTGGACTGTGACTTTGGAGAGCAGGGCTCAAATCCCTCACTTGGTCATGGAAAGCTACTGAGTGACCATGGGTGAGTCATACTCATCCTCAGAGGAAGGCATGGGGAAACTCCCTCTGAACAAATTTTGCCAAGAAAACCCTGTGACAGGGTCACTTTAGGGCCACTATAAGTCAAGAAATGTCTTGAAGGCACATAGCAACATATATAAAAATAATAGATCTAGCCAACAATCAATATTTATTTAATACTTTAATACCATATTTAAAAATATACAGTCCAGTTTAATAATGAGACTACAAACAGGTTCCAGAATTTGGTGACAAGTGGCAAGGACACTCAATCCCTCAGCCTAAAGAGAAAAGGGTGGGGACACACATCTGTTTCAAGACACTATCCTGCCATTCTGACTTTTTGTTGTTGTTTTTAAAGTACCTCAAAGTGGATCAGAATAAGATAAAAACAAGTTGACTAAAATATTGAGAAACAGTTTTAAAAGAAGGCTAAAACAGCAACATAAAAAAATCACATTTGCTCAGTAGTTATATTTTGCACATCAGTTGGATGTGGACTATAATTTGGATTTAAAAATTCAAATTAGGAGTTTTAAGTATACATAAGCAAGACTGAGCAATTTCACTAAGCAGGTAGATGTATAAAATAAGTACAGATAGGCAAGGGTTTCTGCATGTGTGTTTGTGTCATGCTGAATTTTGAGAATAGTGTTAAGACAGGATACTTTTAGCTGGTATTAATACAATTTTGCTAATACGCAGTTCCTAACTGTCATGTTCATAGAATCATGGAGTTGGAAGACCACACAAGGGCCAT
>NC_056523.1:13388153-13401587 GCF_019175285.1 Sceloporus undulatus
TCCCATCATCCACTGCATCCTCCTTCACCTCGATAAAAGGTGACAGCTAAAGAGGGGGCAGCAAAGGAGGACAGCATTCAGAGCCCCACTGAGCATGCACAAGGGTGCCAATTCGAATAGTTGACCCCTCTGGTGTGCTAATACAATGTGCACTCACTTTGTTTGAATCCACATCACGTGACTTGCTTGGAATCACACTGACTCCACTTCCCCCTCGATTCGGAAGGGCAATGGAAAGGCAACCAGGTGTGTGGTAAAACATCACGTTTTAACCTTAATTCGCATTGCTAGGAGTGACTACGGATCTGAGCTGCAAACCCCCCACATGTGATAAGGGCCATAGACACACACATACACTGAGACTCTTTCCAAGCTGCAGAGACAAATCCACCTTTGCAAATAGTATGAAACAAGGGTTCTAATTGCTGAGTTAGAGATTTGCACAGAGCTCTTTCCCCATGGCTGGATCTGAGTCCACCAAAATTGGAGAATCTGCATCACAGTCTCCTGCCTGGGGATGAACCATGAAAACTGGAGACTATTCAGGACTGAGTCCTGAGATCGGCTATCACTTGAACTGCTATGCCTGGGAAGTCATGAGATACGGAGTTTCGTGAGTTTCATATTTAGAACTTCCTGCCAGTGTGTTCCCATACTTCACCAAGTAGAGTTGCCAGAGTAGAAACTGGGTTGACCAAGACTATGTGTGAAAGGGATCTGGGAGTCCTAGTAGACCACAAGTTAAACATGAGTCAACAGTGTGATGCGGCAGCTTAAAAGCCAATGTGATTCTGGGCTGCATTAATAGAAGCAAAGTGTCTAGATCAAGGGAAGTAATAGTGAGTGCATTCTGCTTTGGTCAGACCCCACCTGGAATGTTGTGTCCAGTTCTGGGCACCACTATTCAAAAAGGATGTTGAGAAACTAGAGTGTGTCCAAAGGAGGGCGAATAAAATGGTGAAAGGTCTGGAAACTGTGCCCTATGAGGAATGACTTAGGAAGCTGGGGATGCTTTGAATCTATAGCAGAGCAGAGTGCAAAACCTACTGTTCCACATGCTCTGCTCAACTGAATTCTCCCTCAGTGGGTTCAAAGAAGTACATGGGCTCTTCGTATCTTTTACCCTTCCATTTTGGGAGAAAGGTGGGATTTAAATTCCTTAATTAAAATAAATAAATAAATAAACAAAGGGTTCAAAGTGCCAGAGTCAGCAGGTAACACCCATCCAGTAGCAGTTTAGGGGACCACATTGCTCCCTCCAGGAATGTTCGAGGACTGCTTCCTACTGAATTTTTTTTCATGAGGGGGAACTGGGGTGCCTCAAAAATAATCCTGGGAGCCACAAAAGGCCAACAGCCTGCACCTTGAGATAATACACACAGAGACAATATAAAAGAAAACTGCCAACCGTGATCCAGAGATTTTACCCAGAATTACATCCGCCCCCACTCACCCACCAGTAATACCATGAACAACACATAGAAATTTTTATAGCATTTTTATACTTTATAAATTACAAGGGAAAGAGCATGTGGCCTCCCCACAATTGTTTCTGTAGGGTCCTCAGCCACCCATCCCTAACCAGGCCATTCAATTTTGCCTGAAGACCAGAAAAAAAGGCCTTTAAAACAACATGCAGAGTGTGTTTGCTTCAGATGGGTTCTCAATGGTCACCACCTAAATCAAAATATTTCATGAAATGTTGGCTGTGCAGTAGTGCATTAGTTTATGTCTTAGACTAAGACTCTCTAATCTAGGAGACTATGGCTGGAATCCCCACTCAGTCATGGAAACTCCCTGAGTGACCTTGGGCAAATTACACTCTCTCAGCCTCAAGGGAAGACAAAGATGACTCCCTTTGAACAAATCTGACCAAGAAAACCTCATGATAGCTTTGCTTTAGGGTTGCCATGAGTTGGAATTGACTTGAAGGCATACAGCAACAAGTGCTTCTAAGGGACCACCCCCCTGAACTACCAAAATCATCCACTTTGGCAGAATTAGGGTCAGAATCCTGCAACCATCCAGATGCTGTTGGATGACATTTTCCTAGCCAGTGGTGAGGAATACTGGGAGCTGGAGTTCAGCAACATCTGGCTGTCTGCACAACTCCCACCCAAGCCATTAATGTTGTTTTCAGTTAAACTATCCTTTAACTTTGTTCTTCTGAAGTTTGTTTTGAAACTTAAGAGGCTGAGAGTGCCCTGTTCTGTCTCAGAAGGATGAGGTGCTCAAAGAGGTCATCAGGCATGGCCTGTTTTCTCAGTGCCGCTATGCTGCCACCAGTACTGCAAAGGTGTTCTGCTGCAACACTTGAAGGAATGCCTGTGTTGTACTTCAGGAAACACTGTTGAATATATGGAAAGCCACATAGCGATGACGACAGCATCTCCCCATTGGGAATCTTCCAGTAAGTCGTTAACTCCTCCTCCACAATATCTTCTGTTGACTTCTTTCTCTCAAACTTGATGTCAAAGAAGAAGTCATTGTTGTCAAACCTCTGGTCTTCTTCTGCAGGCCTATCCGTTTCCTTGCCAACAGCATCAGCCACATAACACTTATCTTGAAAGATCTGCATTGGCTGCCTATTCGCTTTCGGGCGCAATACAAGGTGTTGGTCGCGACCTATAAGGCCCTAAATGGCTTGGGCCCAGAGTACTTGGAGGACCGCCTCTCCCCATATAATCCGCCCCGCACTCTTAGGTCAGGAGGGAGACAACTTCTGAGAGTTCCTGTGACAATATTGGTAATAACTGCGCAGAGGGCTTTTTCGGTCGCTGCCCCACAGTCCTGGAACTCTCTCCCTATCGAGCTCCGCTCAGTCCTCTCCCTTGAGTCCTTTAAGAAGAATTTGAAGACCCATTTGTTTCGGCAAGCTTTCCCTACCATGTCTTGAATTGTTATCTGCTCCTGTTTGATGTTTGATCGTGTTTTAGCTAGGGGATTTTATTGATGTTTTTATTGGTTTTAAGTTAGGAATGAATGATGGCTTTTATGATGTTGTATGGTTTTATTTTGGGGGGTTCTTATGTTATATAATGTATTGTTATTGTTTTTGTTATTATTGTTAACCGCCATGATCATTGGAACGGCGGTATATAAATAAACCTTCATTTATTCATTCATTCATCCTGTAGTTCAGCCTTCAACAAAGCTTCCATCGTAGACCTGTTGAGAGACAGGACATTATCATTCAAAGGTTAGGAAACCAAAAGAAATTACTGGTTCAATGAATGGGTTGTTGATTCCTGGAATGCATTATGCTCACCTTGTAATCAGGATAGCCACCAGCCTAAAGGGTTTTAGAGAACCACTGCTAGGTCTGGATTGGCCATTGGCAGGAAGAAATAGAATGCTGGATTTCATGCACCCAGGCCTACCATCTTGGTGTCATGACCCACCTGAAGGACTCCTCTTAGCTTCTAATCTCACCTGTTCATACTGCACTCAGAAGCCTGCAACCAGTCCAGTTTGAAGAGAGGATGTAGGCAGGCCGCCAAAAGAAGGTTTTTGTCCTCCCAAATATGTGCAAATCGCTTTCTTACGGCTTTGTGCACACATCCCAACAAATGGTGACAGTACATGTATGGTTCAGCTTTCTTTTTCAGCCTCTGTAACTTGCGGTCAAGGCCATACAGAGTTAGCAGAAGATACCCCATGAACATGTTGCCCTCCCGCTGAAGGATGTCTAGGGCCTGAGCAAGTGGTCCCAAGATCTCTGTGTACTCCTGAACCACCAGACGCTCAGCTTTTGTGATCCTGCCCAAGGAACACCGGCTCATTATGGCATCCATTTTTTCTGGCGTAATAGACATAAGCTCACTTACTTGCTTCAAGGCTTCAAAGGTGGAATTCCACCCAGTTTTGTTGTCTGGGACCTTCAGATGGACACCACACTGTTCACGAATGTACTGTGCAATCTGGGCTGACCGGTTCTGCTAAGACCAAAGTCTTCTGCATTTTCTCATCAAAGAAAGTAGGTGCTTCCTGAAAGGACCAAGACGGTTATTTTTGGAGGAATCAAAAGCCATGATATCTATGTCGTGTGTCACCACCAGGCTGAGTGTGTGGCTGGCACACCTCTGGTGTGGTGGCAAACAGAAAGACTCTGATTTTGCTGCTCCTTTCTCCATTTTGTTGCCTGCGCTTAAGATTTCAGAAATGGGCACAAACTCTACCTCAGCTTCCTCCTGGTTGTCCTTCTCCTCTTTGTCCTCTTCCTCCTCCTCCACATCTCCACCACCAGTGATGTCAACTGCATCTCTAGCCTTGGAAACTTGGAATGCCTTAGCCAAGTTGGAGCCACTGTCGGTTGTAATGCACACAACCTTGTTGTGAATCCCATACTGCGCGTACATTTCATGCAGTGCTTTCATGAGTGCACTGTATGTGTGGTGTCCTTTCAGAGCCTTGCAAGCCAAGGCTCCACACTCACGCTTCAGCGTAGTTGGGTTGATCCAGTGCGCTGTTACCCACAAGAAGGTCTTCTCACCACTGGCCCAGCAATCTGCCATGGTTGCCACATACATGACCACATTCATCTGGTTCCTAAGTACTTCTTGAACCCTCTTCCATCTGTCCTCTCAGAGTTTTGGCACACATGATGTGGAGGTCTTTTGGAAGCCCAAGGCTGACCAGCGCTCTGAACGCTGGCTTGTCCACAGTCTGAAGGGGCACAGTCTCTTCCACAATGTAATCCAAGAGTCTCCTGTCAAGAATGTTCTGGGTGACCATATCCCCACCAAACATCCAATTGCCAAAGGTCATCTGCATCGGCGTCATTTCCACAAGAGGGGAACCATCACCACCTCCAGCGCACATCATTTGCCCTGAATAATGACACTTTCTCCTCTTTCTTCCACCACCGCCTATAACTGCAAGAATTTCTCAGCTTATCTGGATGTTCCCGCTGAAATGAAGGAAGGGAGAAAATAATTTTTTAAAAACCCTAGACAGGCAACTCATATTTAAATCATATTTTAAAAATTGATAATACAAGATGGTGTTGAACATCAGACCCTTCTACAGATTTAGTATCTCTTGGTAGTGACTCCAACAGCAATCCAGCCCAACCTGTGCATACGATTTCTACAACGCGCTCTACATGGGGCAGCCCTTGTACCATACTCGGAAGCTTCATCTGGTACAAAATATGGCAGCCTGACTGGTCACAGGAAAATCCAGGTTCGACCAAATTACACCTATCTTAAAATCACTACATTGGCTGCCTATTAGCTTCCGGGCACAGTACAAGGTGTTGGTTATCACCTATAAAGCCCTACGTGGTTTGAAGGAACGCCCCCTCCTATATAATCCTTCCCGCACACTCAGGTCCTCTAGGAAGAATTCACTGCAGTCAAGGAAAACCAGACTGGTGATGACTTCCCAGAGGACCTTCTCTGTTGCCGCTCTAAAAATCTGGAATGACCTGCAGGATAACCTCCCTTGAGGCTTTCAAAAAGGCGATAAAAACAATTCTTTTCCAGCGGGCCTTCCCAGACTGACCTTTGCCCAAACTAGCACAAGTCTGATTCTCTGATTAAATCTCACCACTGTCACCATGTGTTAATTGATTTTAACTTGTTATTGTGATCTATATTTATATATGGTTTTATTGTGATAATTTTATTCAGGGAAGGTGGGTGAGGGTTGGGGGGATTTGGGTGTTTGATTTAATTATTTTGTATTGTATTAACCTCTGTTGTTACCCACGTCGATCCCCAAAAGAGAAGAGGAAGGATATAAATAAATACTTTATTACTATTATTATTATTATTATTATTATTATACACAACCAAGGCACTCTGGACAGATGGCCATCCAGCCCGTTTAAAAACCTCCACCACATTCTGAGACAGTGTATTCCTGTCAACTAGCTCTTACTGTCAGAATATATGCAAATATTCCAAAATCTCCGCAAAAAGTTGAAATCCAAAACATTTCTAGTACTAATCATTCTGGATAAGGGACATGCAACCTGTATTATTTTCCCCTTATTTTTATATTACATACAAAGCAACCCAGCATGACCAACACCCACCTTGAAATGCAGCTTCACGTTGGCGGAGGTGCTAACTGCTGACTTGACATGCTTGATCATTGGCAGGCAGTAGTTGCATTGTACAACCACGTTATTCCCCTTCTGGCTAACAAATGTGAGAGCTTCATCAAAGCCAAACCACGGGACTTGTTGCTGTGTGGCTACTGAGGTTGTGGGCTGCTCCTCCATGTTCGGGGGTGTTCTCACTAGGCGAAACCCCGCGTTCTGAATCGAATCCTAGGAGAGGCGTTCCTACTAGAAACTGATTTAAATCTAGAACTGTTATAGAGTAACCCGCAATCGTTCCCACTAAAAATCGAATCGTGTAGCGGGTTAAAATTTTGAATTGTGTTTTCGTCATTTAACACGTGTTAAAAAAGTAGTAGGGTCGGACCTACGTTTTTCCATTGATTCGAGATAGGAACCGGGTTATTGAAATAGGAACGATCAGGCTGAGAAATCGGGTTAGCTGAAGGGGAGGAGCAGACAACAGTGGGCTGGTTCGGGGGAGTCGCCCTTTCTTGTCCCAATCTGTCGTGACTGTCACCATCTTTGTTCCTTTGTCCGCGTTGGTCAAGCGTTGATCTTGAAAAGAAAGGTAAGGACTTTATAATTTTTTAAAAATATTTTTGGCACAGGCACTCAATCCATGAATCGTTTAAGCGCCTGGATCCCCTGTTATTCAAGCGCCTCTTGCATCTGTCAAACAGAGCGCAGTTGTTTCCCTGTATATTTTCCTTAAGGCACTTGCCGGCTTTTTTTTCCCTCTGTTATGTGGTAATGATTATTAGCCTGCTGAAGTCTTACCTTTAGTTATTCGTTTATATTTCCATGGTGCTTTGTTTATTTTGGTGCTGTCTTTGCATCTCAGTTGTAAGTAACCACAAATTTTTACAGGGCTACCTTAAGTTTTATCCATCGCTTTTGGACTCTTTTTTTCTGTGTTGCCATTTCTTTTCTTGAAACTGAAGACTGCAGAGGGTCATATGAAAGTTCTGCAGTAGGTGGAGGGGTTTTTTTTTATTTGCTTGTCCATTTCTTTTCTATATACATCTCAAGCCTGTAGAGGGGGTCAGAAGCAATTCCAGCGGTTGGAAGAGGAGGGATGGGTGCTTGTTCTCAGCATCCTTTTGGTCCATGCCTGCCATAACAACGAACGGGAAAAGACTACTTCCTGTTACCATGGAGACACATTTTAGGATTGCTTCAAAGGTGAGAAAGTATCACCTTTGCTGCCTTGGAACCCTCCTCCCATTTCCGCCTACCACTCCTGAGAGAGCCATTTTTGAAAGCAACTTTTGTGATGAAGACCTCGTGTGCTTGCTCTAACCTCATATTTTGCTTTTTTAAAAATTAAATTAGTGATGGAAGACAGCACAAAAATTGGTGGCAGGGGCGCTAGCTGGAAAGCAGAGGAGACTAGATGTTTGATTGCTTTTTGGGGAGAACAGACAGTACAGATGCAACTTAGCAAAAACCACAGAAACATCTGTGTGTATGATAAAATAGCAGCTCAACTAGGTAAATGTGGATTTAATCGTTCTGCTTCAGAATGCAGGACGAAAGCCAAGGCTTTGAAACGTGGTTACAAGAAAAATGTACAGTTGTCCAAGACCAGTGGTATGGGAGCTATAACTTTCCCTTTTTTCCGCGAGCTTCAGGAGGTATTCGCTGGCGATGCCAGCATTGAAGCGAAAAGAGCGGCTGGAGGTAATGCTCTAAGGTTTGAGAAAAAAACCAACCCTTTGGAGATGCCGCCCGAGACACAAGTTCTCAGCTCAACACCTGATGCTTCTTCTGAGGATCTATTCACTCAAGGTAAAATTATGTGTCTTGCTAGATTGGTGAACTGTTATATTGTTAGCACATACACATTTCCAGCTGTTCAAAGATTGGAAAATAATATTTACTATGCTGTTGTGATACTGTTAGTAACAGGCAACCAATTTATTCAATTACTGTATAACACACTACTGTTATATAATTGCTTCAACTTCTAATTTTTGTTTTTTATATGCTACAGAGCCAATGCAAGACCACTTTGTATTAAACTTGACTGCAGTACAGGAAGACGAAGAACTGACTCAAATTGTTACTGAGGATAACCTGAATAGTCAGACAGGAGAGTGCATTGTGGAACATCCCATGTCTTCTGATGAGGAACAAAATGATTGTGAATTTCCAAACCTTCAGCCTGTGAAACCGAGCGGTTAGTAAATTGCTTTTCTTTCCCCACCCATGCAATTAAAAACCGATCTTCCCTCAGTGAAATAAACCCTTCAAAAATTTTTTTTGCTAAAGTTTGGTTAATTAAGAGAGCCTCACTGACAAAGCGCAGTCTATCATTACTTACTATTCACGATATATGCTGTACATGTATGTAAATTTTAAATTTTATTTTAATTAATTTGATTAGAAAAATATTTGTTATATTTTCATATATGTATAATGTATACTTTTTATGTATATATTTATACATTTATTTATTTATATACAATTATGTTTAATATATATATATATAACACATATATATATACATACATAATTATGTATTATAGTTTAACATGAAATAATAAAACAAAAAACATAATAAAATAAATAATTAAAATTATATTACATTAGTTTTTAAAATTCAAGAAATACTTTTTAAATAAATATTTTAAAATATATAATTTTTATTTTACAAATTATAATTATTTTTCGATTTATATTTATATTTTTTCAAAAAATGTTTCATCATTTCATATTATTACAATTGATATATATGTAATAAAATAAATAGATAAGATTTTATTGTAAATATATTATTTTATATTTTTTAAAATTCAAGTAATATTTTTAACTACATATATTAACAATATTTAATTTTTATTATATATATATTATTTTTAAAAATTATATTTTTAAAAAATAATGTGTCATCATTTGATATTATTAACATTTATATATATTTACAACAGATATATTCATTTTTTTATTAATTAGTATAAAGTTATTTTTATATGTATCATTTATATAAATATAAATTTTATTTAATATTTGTATTAAAGTGGATAATATTATTCGTATTATATTATATATATTTTTATTCAATTATTTTCTTTATATTGTTAGCAAATTTGAGAAATATCTTATAATTTTAAAATATTTGAAAACATGTCATTAAAATTAACAGTAATAATTAAAATATTTTGATATTTTTTGTTATTAATTTTTACAATTATATTTATATTTTTAATTCATAGTATTTTCATATCACAATAACCTACAGTAATCATATTCAATTAAATTTATATATAGGTTTAATATTTTTTTACATTTCACATACATATAAATTTCAAAAAGTGGCATGTCAATATAATCAATATAAATATAATTATACAATATATATATATATATAATATAATATATATATATATTATACAAATATATATATATTATATTATATATATATATATTATATAAAATACATATATATGTGTGTGTATATATATATATATATATATTTTGTCAGAAATATATATAGATAATGATATAAATTTCAAAAAAAAATCCTAGATTTAGTATTAGTTTAGAAGTTAGCATTACATTTCGTGTTATCTCAGTTTTTAAAGAAGTATTACATCTTTTTTCCCTTAGCTGTTAATACTGTATTAGATTAACTCCATTTTACATTATACTCAGAAATACATGACTATTTTATTTCATATTGTCCTGTACTTATCTAAAAGGGCAATAAAGACAAAATACAAACAACAAAATATTACTTTTATTATTGAACTCCATCAAACATGTTTTACCAAGCAATCAACAAAATCATGGTTGTATTCATTGCAATTTGTGCCAAGCCGGTAGTAATGCATTGAAGCATTGGCATGGCATATAAATAGTGCAAGAACAATGAACGCTTGTCAAAGTGCATAAGACATCTTTGGAAAAGAATTCACAGCCAAGATTGTGGGTTCTACAAGTTTTGGAACATGATTTAACCTAACATTCTTTTAGTGCAGTTTCAGGGAAACCAGGCATACATATCCATTGAGAGATGTTCAGACATTATAATCACCCACAGTTTGAGGTAGTAATGCATGCATGCATTTTGAAAGTGCAAGAACAGTGTAAACATTTCTAACAAATGAAACAACATATAACAACAAGAACAATGCTTTAACTTTTTCCAAACATGAAAACTTTTTAAAAGATTATCTGAACAATTAACCAGACAGATTGGCCAAAGTATGGGCTGCAAACCAGGTTTTCAGTTGCTGTACTTCGGCCTGTAATTGTTTAACTGTGGAGAAAATAATACATTTCAATTGATTGTGTAATTGCCGTGTATTGCATAACAAAAATTTGGTATTCTGTCTATAATATACTTACATGTCTCTGGAGATGGCAACCTAGCAATGTGTTGCTCCAGTGCCTTGACTCTGTCCTCCAAAGATCTATCTGTGTGATTAAAATATATGTAAACCTAATGAATTTGTGTGTTAAACATTAATGGTTTAAATCAGAATTTTTTTATAATTCTACTCATGGCTCTGACTGGGCACCAGGTTAGACAGACTGTTGTCATATGCACTCAGCCTGTTCTCTATGTGCCCCAGTCGCCCCTCCAAATCTAAATAAAACATATTGATTGATCATTATATTTCATTGTATGGTGCAGTCTATATTAATTATATGAACACAGTAAAGAGGAATGTTTAGATATTATAATAACATATTGTAAGATATTACACTTGCAGAACTGTACAATTAGACAATGTACAAGTGTAGGTACATCCCACATGTTGCTAAGGTAAGCACTGAAAGGTCAGGAATGATGTCATTAACAAAATTTTAAATAGTATCTGTTCTTAAATCAATGGTCCTGCAAGCTATCCCTGCCTCAGGTCGCATTCAATTGCCAAATGATCAAGCAGCCTTAATGTGACCCTCAACAATGTAAATTATAAAACAATGGAAGTATTCCATAACAATTGCCTTGGCATTTGTTAGCTGCAGCAGGTTCTGCAAAAGAGTAATAAAAAGAATTTGGAATGATTTGTATTTTAAAAATGTAAATCTCAGTCCCTCAAAATCTAAACATAACATAATGCTTGATCGTGATATTTCACAGTATACTGCAGTCTATATGAACAACATGACTACTATAATGAGGAAAGTTTAGATAATATATTAACTGATTATGAGATGTTACAATGGCATACATTTACAATTAGTCAACGTAGCAGTGTGGGTGAATCCCACATGTAATGATGACCTTTGACTGTTGCTAAGTTAAGCTTAGAAAGGTCAGGAATGATGTCATTCAAACAATAGTTTCAGTTCAGAAAGCAATGTTCATGCAAGCTATCCCTGCCTCAGGCCGAATTCAATTGCCAAATATCCAGGTAGCCTTAATTTGACCCTCGGCCATGTTAATCATAAAACAATAGAAGTATTCCATAACAATTGTATTTGCACTCACCCATTTGCCCCCCTTCTGCCCTAGCTGAAACAGGTTCTGCAAATGAAGTTTAAAAAGAATTATAAATGAATAAAATTAAAGAAATTGGGGTTTTTCCCCCCAAAAATGTCATATATGAATTTAAAGCCATGCCATGCAGGATTTCTCAATCTGTAAGTATTGAAGATGAACCTACCATCTTCATCCTCCAGTGGAGGTATTGATGAAGGGGCTGGGGAAGGATGTTGCTCATCAAGCAGGGCTAAATAAAAAACATAAGAGAAGTGGTACTTCTTATAATCAGCGTATTTGTTTAAAAATAGCAAAGAACACCACACTAGATAGATGTGTATTTTAAAAGCTGGATATCAATCCATGAAATTAAAGAAGGCCAGTACCACTGACACGTATTTTGGCCAGTTACATTTTCATAGCAAAGTATTACACATGTATGTATTTTCTTTATATTATAATAATTCTATATAATAATTTAATTAATAAATTTAGCTATTGAATTATCTGCTCAGCAACAGTCTCTGTCTGACTTGTACCTGCCTTAGCAGCAACTGCAGCAGCAACACATCCTTCAATAAGAAATAAGCTGGTAAACCACAAAATTTTAAAACTCATAAACTAAGGGAGAACCAAAATGATCAAAGGATTGCAATAGCCATTTCTATTTCCAAGTGAGACTTTTACTCAATATGGTACTCTAGGCTCTCATCAGTCAGTTTTCTCTATGGAGCCTCTCTGGAAATCTCTGGGAAAGCCTTTGCTACCAAAAGGTAAAGACCAGAATACTCTGAAGGCACCAGATCCTGTCTGATCTTGGAAGCAAAGCAGGAACAGGCTCAGTAAGTACTTGGATGGGAGACTACCAATTAATCGCAGGTGCTGTAGGCTCTATTTCAGAGGAAGGAACTGGCAAAACCACCTCTGCGCATTCCCAAGAAAATCCTAAGAAATTAATGGGGTTGCCATAAGTTGAGAAGCAACTTGAAGGCGGCACACATAGTAAGGAGTTTGTTTTGCTTGCTTAAGACCTCAAAACTCAGAAAAAGAAAAAGAACCTTCTCCCTATAATTAATACCACACCAGCCCAAACACACACTATCACTTCTGGTTTCAGAAGCTAAGTGAACTCAGGATCGGTTAGAATTAGAATAACAGAATCATAGAATCAGAGAGTTGGAGGAGCCCTTCTGCCATGCAGGAACTCACAATCAAGCACTCCTGACAGATGGCCATCCAACCTCTGTTTAAAAACCTCCTAAAAAGGAGATTCCGTCACACTCAGAGGCAGCTCTGACCATCAGGAAGTTCCTCCTGAGATTTAGGTGGAATCTCTTTTTCTGTAGTTTCAACCCATTGCTCCTTGTCCTAGTCTGTGGAGCTGTGGAAAACAAGCCAGTTCCCTCTTCAATATGACACCCCTTCAAATATTTAAACATGACTATCATATCCCCTGTTAATCTTTTCATCAGGCTAAACATTCCCAGCTCCCTAAGGTGCACCTCATAAGGCATGGCTTCAAGACCTTTCACCATTTTGGGGACCCTCCTCTGGACACATTCCAGCTTGCCAACATCATTTCTGAATTGTGGTGCCCAGAACTGGACATAATATTCCAAGGTGAGGCTTGACCAAAGCAGAACAGAGTGGCATGGTTACTTCCCTTGATCTAGACAATATACTCCTTTTGATGCAACCAAGAATCATGTTGGCTTTCTTGGCTGCTGCATCATACTGCTGGCTCACATTCAGCTTGTGGCCTGCTAAGATTCCTAGATCCTGCTCCCTTTCACTTGGAAGGGAAATAATCAGGAAATTCCTAGGATCTTTAGATAAGGCTAAAGAGAGTTACCTTAAGCTGTGGTGAGCCCATGTTGCTAGTCGGAGTTTGACAATACTAGCCCAAGTGGACCAATGGGTCAACTCAGTA